>NW_027193571.1:0-129575 GCF_032444005.1 Ranitomeya imitator
AGAACGATGACTGGTTAAAATTTTTGGTGGTTTCTTGTTCAGTCCATAGGCCTACATCATGTGGCAAACCGGTGAGCATGTGGCTCTATTAGTATAGGAGATACCTGAAAACATATCACACTTTTCATCATAGTGCTTTTACCAATGCATAAAATTCATGGAGAAGTCATTTCGAATGACTGGTCCTCAGTGTTGTGAGAACGATGACTGGTTAAAATTTTTGGTGGTTTCTTGTTCAGTCCATAGGCCTACATCATGTGGCAAACCGGTGAGCATGTGGCTCTATTAGTATAGGAGATACCTGAAAACATATCACACTTTTCATCATAGTGCTTTTACCAATGCATAAAATGCATGGAGAAGTCATTTCGAATGACTGGTCCTCAGTGTTGTGAGAACGATGACTGGTTAAAATTTTTGGTGGTTTCTTGTTCAGTCCATAGGCCTACATCATGTGGCAAACCGGTGAGCATGTGGCTCTATTAGTATAGGAGATACCTGAAAACATATCACACTTTTCATCATAGTGCTTTTACCAATGCATAAAATGCATGGAGAAGTCATTTCGAATGACTGGTCCTCAGTGTTGTGAGAACGATGACTGGTTAAAATTTTTGGTGGTTTCTTGTTCAGTCCATAGGCCTACATCATGTGGCAAACCGGTGAGCATGTGGCTCTATTAGTATAGGAGATACCTGAAAACATATCACACTTTTCATCATAGTGCTTTTACCAATGCATAAAATGCATGGAGAAGTCATTTCGAATGACTGGTCCTCAGTGTTGTGAGAACGATGACTGGTTAAAATTTTTGGTGGTTTCTTGTTCAGTCCATAGGCCTACATCATGTGGCAAACCGGTGAGCATGTGGCTCTATTAGTATAGGAGATACCTGAAAACATATCACACTTTTTCATCATAGTGCTTTTACCAATGCATAAAATGCATGGAGAAGTCATTTCGAATGACTGGTCCTCAGTGTTGTGAGAACGATGACTGGTTAAAATTTTTGGTGGTTTCTTGTTCAGTCCATAGGCCTACATCATGTGGCAAACCGGTGAGCATGTGGCTCTATTAGTATAGGAGATACCTGAAAACATATCACACTTTTCATCATAGTGCTTTTACCAATGCATAAAATGCATGGAGAAGTCATTTCGAATGACTGGTCCTCAGTGTTGTGAGAACGATGACTGGTTAAAATTTTTGGTGGTTTCTTGTTCAGTCCATAGGCCTACATCATGTGGCAAACCGGTGAGCATGTGGCTCTATTAGTATAGGAGATACCTGAAAACATATCACACTTTTCATCATAGTGCTTTTACCAATGCATAAAATGCATGGAGAAGTCATTTCGAATGACTGGTCCTCAGTGTTGTGAGAACGATGACTGGTTAAAATTTTTGGTGGTTTCTTGTTCAGTCCATAGGCCTACATCATGTGGCAAACCGGTGAGCATGTGGCTCTATTAGTATAGGAGATACCTGAAAACATATCACACTTTTCATCATAGTGCTTTTACCAATGCATAAAATGCATGGAGAAGTCATTTCGAATGACTGGTCCTCAGTGTTGTGAGAACGATGACTGGTTAAAATTTTTGGTGGTTTCTTGTTCAGTCCATAGGCCTACATCATGTGGCAAACCGGTGAGCATGTGGCTCTATTAGTATAGGAGATACCTGAAAACATATCACACTTTTCATCATAGTGCTTTTACCAATGCATAAAATGCATGGAGAAGTCATTTCGAATGACTGGTCCTCAGTGTTGTGAGAACGATGACTGGTTAAAATTTTTGGTGGTTTCTTGTTCAGTCCATAGGCCTACATCATGTGGCAAACCGGTGAGCATGTGGCTCTATTAGTATAGGAGATACCTGAAAACATATCACACTTTTCATCATAGTGCTTTTACCAATGCATAAAATGCATGGAGAAGTCATTTCGAATGACTGGTCCTCAGTGTTGTGAGAACGATGACTGGTTAAAATTTTTGGTGGTTTCTTGTTCAGTCCATAGGCCTACATCATGTGGCAAACCGGTGAGCATGTGGCTCTATTAGTATAGGAGATACCTGAAAACATATCACACTTTTCATCATAGTGCTTTTACCAATGCATAAAATGCATGGAGAAGTCATTTCGAATGACTGGTCCTCAGTGTTGTGAGAACGATGACTGGTTAAAATTTTTGGTGGTTTCTTGTTCAGTCCATAGGCCTACATCATGTGGCAAACCGGTGAGCATGTGGCTCTATTAGTATAGGAGATACCTGAAAACATATCACACTTTTCATCATAGTGCTTTTACCAATGCATAAAATGCATGGAGAAGTCATTTCGAATGACTGGTCCTCAGTGTTGTGAGAACGATGACTGGTTAAAATTTTTGGTGGTTTCTTGTTCAGTCCATAGGCCTACATCATGTGGCAAACCGGTGAGCATGTGGCTCTATTAGTATAGGAGGTACCTGAAAACATATCACACTTTTCATCATAGTGCTTTTACCAATGCATAAAATGCATGGAGAAGTCATTTCGAATGACTGGTCCTCAGTGTTGTGAGAACGATGACTGGTTAAAATTTTTGGTGGTTTCTTGTTCAGTCCATAGGCCTACATCATGTGGCAAACCGGTGAGCATGTGGCTCTATTAGTATAGGAGATACCTGAAAACATATCACACTTTTCATCATAGTGCTTTTACCAATGCATAAAATGTATGGAGAAGTCATTTCGAATGACTGGTCCTCAGTGTTGTGAGAACGATGACTGGTTAAAATTTTTGGTGGTTTCTTGTTCAGTCCATAGGCCTACATCATGTGGCAAACCGGTGAGCATGTGGCTCTATTAGTATAGGAGATACCTGAAAACATATCACACTTTTCATCATAGTGCTTTTACCAATGCATAAATTGCATGGAGAAGTCATTTCGAATGACTGGTCCTCAGTGTTGTGAGAACGATGACTGGTTAAAATTTTTGGTGGTTTCTTGTTCAGTCCATAGGCCTACATCATGTGGCAAACCGGTGAGCATGTGGCTCTATTAGTATAGGAGATACCTGAAAACATATCACACTTTTCATCATAGTGCTTTTACCAATGCATAAAATGCATGGAGAAGTCATTTCGAATGACTGGTCCTCAGTGTTGTGAGAACGATGACTGGTTAAAATTTTTGGTGGTTTCTTGTTCAGTCCATAGGCCTACATCATGTGGCAAACCGGTGAGCATGTGGCTCTATTAGTATAGGAGATACCTGAAAACATATCACACTTTTCATCATAGTGCTTTTACCAATGCATAAAATGCATGGAGAAGTCATTTCGAATGACTGGTCCTCAGTGTTGTGAGAACGATGACTGGTTAAAATTTTTGGTGGTTTCTTGTTCAGTCCATAGGCCTACATCATGTGGCAAACCAGTGAGCATGTGGCTCTATTAGTATAGGAGATACCTGAAAACATATCACACTTTTCATCATAGTGCTTTTACCAATGCATAAAATGCATGGAGAAGTCATTTCGAATGACTGGTCCTCAGTGTTGTGAGAACGATGACTGGTTAAAATTTTTGGTGGTTTCTTGTTCAGTCCATAGGCCTACATCATGTGGCAAACCGGTGAGCATGTGGCTCTATTAGTATAGGAGATACCTGAAAACATATCACACTTTTCATCATAGTGCTTTTACCAATGCATAAAATGCATGGAGAAGTCATTTCGAATGACTGGTCCTCAGTGTTGTGAGAACGATGACTGGTTAAAATTTTTGGTGGTTTCTTGTTCAGTCCATAGGCCTACATCATGTGGCAAACCGGTGAGCATGTGGCTCTATTAGTATAGGAGATACCTGAAAACATATCACACTTTTCATCATAGTGCTTTTACCAATGCATAAAATGCATGGAGAAGTCATTTCGAATGACTGGTCCTCAGTGTTGTGAGAACGATGACTGGTTAAAATTTTTGGTGGTTTCTTGTTCAGTCCATAGGCCTACATCATGTGGCAAACCGGTGAGCATGTGGCTCTATTAGTATAGGAGATACCTGAAAACATATCACACTTTTCATCATAGTGCTTTTACCAATGCATAAAATGCATGGAGAAGTCATTTCGAATGACTGGTCCTCAGTGTTGTGAGAACGATGACTGGTTAAAATTTTTGGTGGTTTCTTGTTCAGTCCATAGGCCTACATCATGTGGCAAACCGGTGAGCATGTGGCTCTATTAGTATAGGAGATACCTGAAAACATATCACACTTTTCATCATAGTGCTTTTACCAATGCATAAAATGCATGGAGAAGTCATTTCGAATGACTGGTCCTCAGTGTTGTGAGAACGATGACTGGTTAAAATTTTTGGTGGTTTCTTGTTCAGTCCATAGGCCTACATCATGTGGCAAACCGGTGAGCATGTGGCTCTATTAGTATAGGAGGATACCTGAAAACATATCACACTTTTCATCATAGTGCTTTTACCAATGCATAAAATGCATGGAGAAGTCATTTCGAATGACTGGTCCTCAGTGTTGTGAGAACGATGACTGGTTAAAATTTTTGGTGGTTTCTTGTTCAGTCCATAGGCCTACATCATGTGGCAAACCGGTGAGCATGTGGCTCTATTAGTATAGGAGATACCTGAAAACATATCACACTTTTCATCATAGTGCTTTTACCAATGCATAAAATGTATGGAGAAGTCATTTCGAATGACTGGTCCTCAGTGTTGTGAGAACGATGACTGGTTAAAATTTTTGGTGGTTTCTTGTTCAGTCCATAGGCCTACATCATGTGGCAAACCGGTGAGCATGTGGCTCTATTAGTATAGGAGATACCTGAAAACATATCACACTTTTCATCATAGTGCTTTTACCAATGCATAAATTGCATGGAGAAGTCATTTCGAATGACTGGTCCTCAGTGTTGTGAGAACGATGACTGGTTAAAATTTTTGGTGGTTTCTTGTTCAGTCCATAGGCCTACATCATGTGGCAAACCGGTGAGCATGTGGCTCTATTAGTATAGGAGATACCTGAAAACATATCACACTTTTCATCATAGTGCTTTTACCAATGCATAAAATGCATGGAGAAGTCATTTCGAATGACTGGTCCTCAGTGTTGTGAGAACGATGACTGGTTAAAATTTTTGGTGGTTTCTTGTTCAGTCCATAGGCCTACATCATGTGGCAAACCGGTGAGCATGTGGCTCTATTAGTATAGGAGATACCTGAAAACATATCACACTTTTCATCATAGTGCTTTTACCAATGCATAAAATGCATGGAGAAGTCATTTCGAATGACTGGTCCTCAGTGTTGTGAGAACGATGACTGGTTAAAATTTTTGGTGGTTTCTGGTTCAGTCCATAGGCCTACATCATGTGGCAAACCGGTGAGCATGTGGCTCTATTAGTATAGGAGATACCTGAAAACATATCACACTTTTCATCATAGTGCTTTTACCAATGCATAAAATGCATGGAGAAGTCATTTCGAATGACTGGTCCTCAGTGTTGTGAGAACGATGACTGGTTAAAATTTTTGGTGGTTTCTTGTTCAGTCCATAGGCCTACATCATGTGGCAAACCGGTGAGCATGTGGCTCTATTAGTATAGGAGATACCTGAAAACATATCACACTTTTCATCATAGTGCTTTTACCAATGCATAAAATACATGGAGAAGTCATTTCGAATGTCTGGTCCTCAGTGTTGTGAGAACGATGACTGGTTAAAATTTTTGGTGGTTTCTTGTTCAGTCCATAGGCCTACATCATGTGGCAAACCGGTGAGCATGTGGCTCTATTAGTATAGGAGATACCTGAAAACATATCACACTTTTCATCATAGTGCTTTTACCAATGCATAAAATGCATTGAGAAGTCATTTCGAATGACTGGTCCTCAGTGTTGTGAGAACGATGACTGGTTAAAATTTTTGGTGGTTTCTTGTTCAGTCCATAGGCCTACATCATGTGGCAAACCGGTGAGCATGTGGCTCTATTAGTATAGGAGATACCTGAAAACATATCACACTTTTCATCATAGTGCTTTTACCAATGCATAAAATGCATGGAGAAGTCATTTCGAATGACTGGTCCTCAGTGTTGTGAGAACGATGACTGGTTAAAATTTTTGGTGGTTTCTTGTTCAGTCCATAGGCCTACATCATGTGGCAAACCGGTGAGCATGTGGCTCTATTAGTATAGGAGATACCTGAAAACATATCACACTTTTCATCATAGTGCTTTTACCAATGCATAAAATGCATGGAGAAGTCATTTCGAATGACTGGTCCTCAGTGTTGTGAGAACGATGACTGGTTAAAATTTTTGGTGGTTTCTTGTTCAGTCCATAGGCCTACATCATGTGGCAAACCGGTGAGCATGTGGCTCTATTAGTATAGGAGATACCTGAAAACATATCACACTTTTCATCATAGTGCTTTTACTAATGCATAAAATGCATGGAGAAGTCATTTCGAATGACTGGTCCTCAGTGTTGTGAGAACGATGACTGGTTAAAATTTTTGGTGGTTTCTTGTTCAGTCCATAGGCCTACATCATGTGGCAAACCGGTGAGCATGTGGCTCTATTAGTATAGGAGATACCTGAAAACATATCACACTTTTCATCATAGTGCTTTTACCAATGCATAAAATGCATGGAGAAGTCATTTCGAATGACTGGTCCTCAGTGTTGTGAGAACGATGACTGGTTAAAATTTTTGGTGGTTTCTTGTTCAGTCCATAGGCCTACATCATGTGGCAAACCGGTGAGCATGTGGCTCTATTAGTATAGGAGATACCTGAAAACATATCACACTTTTCATCATAGTGCTTTTACCAATGCATAAAATGCATGGAGAAGTCATTTCGAATGACTGGTCCTCAGTGTTGTGAGAACGATGACTGGTTAAAATTTTTGGTGGTTTCTTGTTCAGTCCATAGGCCTACATCATGTGGCAAACCGGTGAGCATGTGGCTCTATTAGTATAGGAGATACCTGAAAACATATCACACTTTTCATCATAGTGCTTTTACCAATGCATAAATTGCATGGAGAAGTCATTTCGAATGACTGGTCCTCAGTGTTGTGAGAACGATGACTGGTTAAAATTTTTGGTGGTTTCTTGTTCAGTCCATAGGCCTACATCATGTGGCAAACCGGTGAGCATGTGGCTCTATTAGTATAGGAGATACCTGAAAACATATCACACTTTTCATCATAGTGCTTTTACCAATGCATAAAATGCATGGAGAAGTCATTTCGAATGACTGGTCCTCAGTGTTGTGAGAACGATGACTGGTTAAAATTTTTGGTGGTTTCTTGTTCAGTCCATAGGCCTACATCATGTGGCACACCGGTGAGCATGTGGCTCTATTAGTATAGGAGATACCTGAAAACATCACACTTTTCATCATAGTGCTTTTACCAATGCATAAAATGCATGGAGAAGTCATTTCGAATGACTGGTCCTCAGTGTTGTGAGAACGATGACTGGTTAAAATTTTTGGTGGTTTCTTGTTCAGTCCATAGGCCTACATCATGTGGCAAACCGGTGAGCATGTGGCTCTATTAGTATAGGAGATACCTGAAAACATATCACACTTTTCATCATAGTGCTTTTACCAATGCATAAAATGCATGGAGAAGTCATTTCGAATGACTGGTCCTCAGTGTTGTGAGAACGATGACTGGTTAAAATTTTTGGTGGTTTCTTGTTCAGTCCATAGGCCTACATCATGTGGCAAACCGGTGAGCATGTGGCTCTATTAGTATAGGAGATACCTGAAAACATATCACACTTTTCATCATAGTGCTTTTACCAATGCATAAAATGCATGGAGAAGTCATTTCGAATGACTGGTCCTCAGTGTTGTGAGAACGATGACTGGTTAAAATTTTTGGTGGTTTCTTGTTCAGTCCATAGGCCTACATCGTGTGGCAAATCGGTGAGCATGTGGCTCTATTAGTATAGGAGATACCTGAAAACATATCACACTTTTCATCATAGTGCTTTTACCAATGCATAAAATGCATGGAGAAGTCATTTCGAATGACTGGTCCTCAGTGTTGTGAGAACGATGACTGGTTAAAATTTTTGGTGGTTTCTTGTTCAGTCCATAGGCCTACATCATGTGGCAAACCGGTGAGCATGTGGCTCTATTAGTATAGGAGATACCTGAAAACATATCACACTTTTCATCATAGTGCTTTTACCAATGCATAAAATGCATGGAGAAGTCATTTCGAATGACTGGTCCTCAGTGTTGTGAGAACGATGACTGGTTAAAATTTTTGGTGGTTTCTTGTTCAGTCCATAGGCCTACATCATGTGGCAAACCGGTGAGCATGTGGCTCTATTAGTATAGGAGGTACCTGAAAACATATCACACTTTTCATCATAGTGCTTTTACCAATGCATAAAATGCATGGAGAAGTCATTTCGAATGACTGGTCCTCAGTGTTGTGAGAACGATGACTGGTTAAAATTTTTGGTGGTTTCTTGTTCAGTCCATAGGCCTACATCATGTGGCAAACCGGTGAGCATGTGGCTCTATTAGTATAGGAGATACCTGAAAACATATCACACTTTTCATCATAGTGCTTTTACCAATGCATAAAATGTATGGAGAAGTCATTTCGAATGACTGGTCCTCAGTGTTGTGAGAACGATGACTGGTTAAAATTTTTGGTGGTTTCTTGTTCAGTCCATAGGCCTACATCATGTGGCAAACCGGTGAGCATGTGGCTCTATTAGTATAGGAGATACCTGAAAACATATCACACTTTTCATCATAGTGCTTTTACCAATGCATAAATTGCATGGAGAAGTCATTTCGAATGACTGGTCCTCAGTGTTGTGAGAACGATGACTGGTTAAAATTTTTGGTGGTTTCTTGTTCAGTCCATAGGCCTACATCATGTGGCAAACCGGTGAGCATGTGGCTCTATTAGTATAGGAGATACCTGAAAACATATCACACTTTTCATCATAGTGCTTTTACCAATGCATAAAATGCATGGAGAAGTCATTTCGAATGACTGGTCCTCAGTGTTGTGAGAACGATGACTGGTTAAAATTTTTGGTGGTTTCTTGTTCAGTCCATAGGCCTACATCATGTGGCAAACCGGTGAGCATGTGGCTCTATTAGTATAGGAGATACCTGAAAACATATCACACTTTTCATCATAGTGCTTTTACTAATGCATAAAATGCATGGAGAAGTCATTTCGAATGACTGGTCCTCAGTGTTGTGAGAACGATGACTGGTTAAAATTTTTTGTGGTTTCTGGTTCAGTCCATAGGCCTACATAATGTGGCAAACCGGTGAGCATGTGGCTCTATTAGTATAGGAGATACCTGAAAACATATCACACTTTTCATCATAGTGCTTTTACCAATGCATAAAATGCATGGAGAAGTCATTTCGAATAACTGGTCCTCAGTGTTGTGAGAACGATGACTGGTTAAAATTTTTGGTGGTTTCTTGTTCAGTCCATAGGCCTACATCATGTGGCAAACCGGTGAGCATGTGGCTCTATTAGTATAGGAGATACCTGAAAACATATCACACTTTTCATCATAGTGCTTTTACCAATGCATAAAATACATGGAGAAGTCATTTCGAATGTCTGGTCCTCAGTGTTGTGAGAACGATGACTGGTTAAAATTTTTGGTGGTTTCTTGTTCAGTCCATAGGCCTACATCATGTGGCAAACCGGTGAGCATGTGGCTCTATTAGTATAGGAGATACCTGAAAACATATCACACTTTTCATCATAGTGCTTTTACCAATGCATAAAATGCATTGAAAAGTCATTTCGAATGACTGGTCCTCAGTGTTGTGAGAACGATGACTGGTTAAAATTATTGGTGGTTTCTTGTTCAGTCCATAGGCCTACATCATGTGGCAAACCGGTGAGCATGTGGCTCTATTAGTATAGGAGATACCTGAAAACATATCACACTTTTCATCATAGTGCTTTTACCAATGCATAAAATGCATGGAGAAGTCATTTCGAATGACTGGTCCTCAGTGTTGTGAGAACGATGACTGGTTAAAATTTTTGGTGGTTTCTTGTTCAGTCCATAGGCCTACATCATGTGGCAAACCGGTGAGCATGTGGCTCTATTAGTATAGGAGATACCTGAAAACATATCACACTTTTCATCATAGTGCTTTTACCAATGCATAAAATGCATGGAGAAGTCATTTCGAATGACTGGTCCTCAGTGTTGTGAGAACGATGACTGGTTAAAATTTTTGGTGGTTTCTTGTTCAGTCCATAGGCCTACATCATGTGGCAAACCGGTGAGCATGTGGCTCTATTAGTATAGGAGATACCTGAAAACATATCACACTTTTCATCATAGTGCTTTTACTAATGCATAAAATGCATGGAGAAGTCATTTCGAATGACTGGTCCTCAGTGTTGTGAGAACGATGACTGGTTAAAATTTTTGGTGGTTTCTTGTTCAGTCCATAGGCCTACATCATGTGGCAAACCGGTGAGCATGTGGCTCTATTAGTATAGGAGATACCTGAAAACATATCACACTTTTCATCATAGTGCTTTTACCAATGCATAAAATGCATGGAGAAGTCATTTCGAATGACTGGTCCTCAGTGTTGTGAGAACGATGACTGGTTAAAATTTTTGGTGGTTTCTTGTTCAGTCCATAGGCCTACATCATGTGGCAAACCGGTGAGCATGTGGCTCTATTAGTATAGGAGATACCTGAAAACATATCACACTTTTCATCATAGTGCTTTTACCAATGCATAAAATGCATGGAGAAGTCATTTCGAATGACTGGTCCTCAGTGTTGTGAGAACGATGACTGGTTAAAATTTTTGGTGGTTTCTTGTTCAGTCCATAGGCCTACATCATGTGGCAAACCGGTGAGCATGTGGCTCTATTAGTATAGGAGATACCTGAAAACATATCACACTTTTCATCATAGTGCTTTTACCAATGCATAAATTGCATGGAGAAGTCATTTCGAATGACTGGTCCTCAGTGTTGTGAGAACGATGACTGGTTAAAATTTTTGGTGGTTTCTTGTTCAGTCCATAGGCCTACATCATGTGGCAAACCGGTGAGCATGTGGCTCTATTAGTATAGGAGATACCTGAAAACATATCACACTTTTCATCATAGTGCTTTTACCAATGCATAAAATGCATGGAGAAGTCATTTCGAATGACTGGTCCTCAGTGTTGTGAGAACGATGACTGGTTAAAATTTTTGGTGGTTTCTTGTTCAGTCCATAGGTCTACATCATGTGGCAAACCGGTGAGCATGTGGCTCTATTAGTATAGGAGATACCTGAAAACATATCACACTTTTCATCATAGTGCTTTGACCAATGCATAAAATGCATGGAGAAGTCATTTCGAATGACTGGTCCTCAGTGTTGTGAGAACGATGACTGGTTAAAATTTTTGGTGGTTTCTTGTTCAGTCCATAGGCCTACATCATGTGGCAAACCGGTGAGCATGTGGCTCTATTAGTATAGGAGATACCTGAAAACATATCACACTTTTCATCATAGTGCTTTTACCAATGCATAAAATGCATGGAGAAGTCATTTCGAATGACTGGTCCTCAGTGTTGTGAGAACGATGACTGGTTAAAATTTTTGGTGGTTTCTTGTTCAGTCCATAGGCCTACATCATGTGGCAAACCGGTGAGCATGTGGCTCTATTAGTATAGGAGATACCTGAAAACATATCACACTTTTCATCATAGTGCTTTTACCAATGCATAAAATGCATGGAGAAGTCATTTCGAATGACTGGTCCTCAGTGTTGTGAGAACGATGACTGGTTAAAATTTTTGGTGGTTTCTTGTTCAGTCCATAGGCCTACATCATGTGGCAAACCGGTGAGCATGTGGCTCTATTAGTATAGGAGATACCTGAAAACATATCACACTTTTCATCATAGTGCTTTTACCAATGCATAAAATGCATGGAGAAGTCATTTCGAATGACTGGTCCTCAGTGTTGTGAGAACGATGACTGGTTAAAATTTTTGGTGGTTTCTTGTTCAGTCCATAGGCCTACATCATGTGGCAAACCGGTGAGCATGTGGCTCTATTAGTATAGGAGATACCTGAAAACATATCACACTTTTCATCATAGTGCTTTTACCAATGCATAAAATGCATGGAGAAGTCATTTCGAATGACTGGTCCTCAGTGTTGTGAGAACGATGACTGGTTAAAATTTTTGGTGGTTTCTTGTTCAGTCCATAGGCCTACATCATGTGGCAAACCGGTGAGCATGTGGCTCTATTAGTATAGGAGATACCTGAAAACATATCACACTTTTCATCATAGTGCTTTTACCAATGCATAAAATGCATGGAGAAGTCATTTCGAATGACTGGTCCTCAGTGTTGTGAGAACGATGACTGGTTAAAATTTTTGGTGGTTTCTTGTTCAGTCCATAGGCCTACATCATGTGGCAAACCGGTGAGCATGTGGCTCTATTAGTATAGGAGATACCTGAAAACATATCACACTTTTCATCATAGTGCTTTTACCAATGCATAAAATGCATGGAGAAGTCATTTCGAATGACTGGTCCTCAGTGTTGTGAGAACGATGACTGGTTAAAATTTTTGGTGGTTTCTTGTTCAGTCCATAGGCCTACATCATGTGGCAAACCGGTGAGCATGTGGCTCTATTAGTATAGGAGATACCTGAAAACATATCACACTTTTCATCATAGTGCTTTTACCAATGCATAAAATGCATGGAGAAGTCATTTCGAATGACTGGTCCTCAGTGTTGTGAGAACGATGACTGGTTAAAATTTTTGGTGGTTTCTTGTTCAGTCCATAGGCCTACATCATGTGGCAAACCGGTGAGCATGTGGCTCTATTAGTATAGGAGATACCTGAAAACATATCACACTTTTCATCATAGTGCTTTTACCAATGCATAAAATGCATGGAGAAGTCATTTCGAATGACTGGTCCTCAGTGTTGTGAGAACGATGACTGGTTAAAATTTTTGGTGGTTTCTTGTTCAGTCCATAGGCCTACATCATGTGGCAAACCGGTGAGCATGTGGCTCTATTAGTATAGGAGATACCTGAAAACATATCACACTTTTCATCATAGTGCTTTTACCAATGCATAAAATGCATGGAGAAGTCATTTCGAATGACTGGTCCTCAGTGTTGTGAGAACGATGACTGGTTAAACTTTTTGGTGGTTTCTTGTTCAGTCCATAGGCCTACATCATGTGGCAAACCGGTGAGCATGTGGCTCTATTAGTATAGGAGATACCTGAAAACATATCACACTTTTCATCATAGTGCTTTTACCAATGCATAAAATGCATGGAGAAGTCATTTCGAATGACTGGTCCTCAGTGTTGTGAGAACGATGACTGGTTAAAATTTTTGGTGGTTTCTTGTTCAGTCCATAGGCCTACATCATGTGGCAAACCGGTGAGCATGTGGCTCTATTAGTATAGGAGATACCTGAAAACATATCACACTTTTCATCATAGTGCTTTTACCAATGCATAAAATTCATGGAGAAGTCATTTCGAATGACTGGTCCTCAGTGTTGTGAGGACGATGACTGGTTAAAATTTTTGGTGGTTTCTTGTTCAGTCCATAGGCCTACATCATGTGGCAAACCGGTGAGCATGTGGCTCTATTAGTATAGGAGATACCTGAAAACATATCACACTTTTCATCATAGTGCTTTTACCAATGCATAAAATGCATGGAGAAGTCATTTCGAATGACTGGTCCTCAGTGTTGTGAGAACGATGACTGGTTAAAATTTTTGGTGGTTTCTTGTTCAGTCCATAGGCCTACATCATGTGGCAAACCGGTGAGCATGTGGCTCTATTAGTATAGGAGATACCTGAAAAGAGTGTAGGGTATAGAGTGTAGAGTGTAGGGATTAGAGTGTAGGGTATAGAGTGTAAGGTATAGAGTGTAGGGTATAGAGTGTAGGGTATAGAGTGTAGAGTGTAGGGTATAGAGTGTAGAGTGTAGGGTATAGAGTGTAGGGTATAGAGTGTAGGGTATAGAGTGTAGGGTAGAGTGTGTAGAGTGTAGGGTATAGAGTGTAGGGTATAGAGTGTAGGGTATAGAGTGTAGGGAAAAGAGTGTAGAGTGTAAGGTATAGAGTGTAGAGTGTAGGGTATAGAGTGTAGGGTATAGAGTGTAGAGTGAAGGGATTAGAGTGTAGGGTATAGAGTGTAGGGTGTAGAGTGTAGGGTATAGAGTGTAGAGTGTAGGGTATAGAGTGTATGGTATAGAGTGTAGGGTATAGAGTGTAGGGTGTAGAGTGTAGGGTATAGAGTGTAGGGTATAGAGTGTAGGGTATAGAGTGTAGGGTATAGAGTGTAGAGTGTAGGCTATAGAGTGTAGGTTATAGAGTGTAGAGTGTAGGGTATAGAGTGTAGGGTATAGAGTGTAGGGTATAGAGTGTAGGGTATAGAGTGTAGAGTGTAGGGTATAGTGTGTAGGGTATAGAGTGCAGGGTGTAGAGTGTAGGGTATAGAGTGTAGGGTATAGAGTGTAGAGTGTAGGGTATAGAGTGTATGCTATAGAGTGTATGGTGTAGAGTGTATGGTATAGAGTGTAGGGTATAGATTGTAGAGTGTATGGTATAGAGTGTAGGGTATAGACTGTAGGGTATAGAGTGTATGGTATAGAGTGTAGGGTATAGATTGTAGAGTGTAGGCTATAGAGTGTAGGTTATAGAGTGTAGAGTGTAGGGTATAGAGTGCAGGGTGTAGAGTGTAGGGTATAGAGTGTAGGGTATAGAGTGTAGAGTGTAGGGTATAGAGTGTATGCTATAGAGTGTATGGTGTAGAGTGTATGGTATAGAGTGTAGGGTATAGATTGTAGAGTGTATGGTATAGAGTGTAGGGTATAGAGTGTAGGGTATAGAGTGTATGTTATAGAGTGTAGGGTAGAGAGTGTAGAGTGTAAGGTATAGAGTGTAGGGTATAGAGTGTAGAGTGTCGGGATTAGAGTGTAGGGTATAGAGTGTAGGATGTAGAGTGTAGGGTATAGAGTGTAGAGTGTAGGGTATAGAGTGTATGGTATAGAGTGTAGGGTATAGAGTGTAGGGTGTAGAGTGTAGGGTATAGAGTGTAGGGTATAGAGTGTAGGGTATAGAGTGTAGGGTATAGAGTGTAGGGTGTAGAGTGTAGGGTATAGAGTGTATGGTATAGAGTGTAGGGTATAGAATGTATGGTATAGAGTGTAGAGTGTAGGATATAGAGTGTAGGGTATAGAGTGTAGAGTGTAGGGTATAGAGTGTAGGGTATAGAGTGTAGGGTATAGAGTGTAGAGTGTAGGGATTAGAGTGTAGGGTATAAAGTGTAGGGTATAGAGTGTAGAGTGTAGGGTAGAGAGTGTAGGATATAGAGTGTAGAGTGTAGGGTATAGAGTGCAGGGTATAGAGTGTAGGGTATAGAGTGTAGGGTATAGAGTGTAGAGCATAGGGTATAGAGTGTAGGGTATAGAGTGTAGGGTATAGAGTGTAGGGTATAGAGTGTAGGGTGTAGAGTGTAGGGTATAGAGTGTAGGGTATAGAGTGTAGGGTATAGAGTGTAGGGTGTAGAGTGTATGGTATAGAGTGTAGGGTATAGAATGTATGGTATAGAGTGTAGAGTGTAGGATATATAGTGTAGGGTATAGAGTGTAGAGTGTAGGGATTAGAGTGTAGGGTATAGAGTGTAGGGTATAGAGTGTAGAGTGTAGGGTAGAGAGTGTAGGATATAGAGTGTAGAGTGTAGGGTATAGAGTGTAGGGTATAGAGTGTAGGGTATAGAGTGTAGGGTATAGAGTGTAGAGTGTAGGGTATAGAGTGTATGATATAGAGTGTAGGGTATAGAGTGTAGGGTGTAGAGTGTAGGGTATAGAGTGTTGGGCATAGAGTGTAGGGTATAGAGTGTAGGGTATAGAGTGTAGAGTGTAGGGTATAGAGTGTATGGTATAGAGTGTAGGGTATAGAGTGTAGGGTATAGAGTGTAGGGCAAAGAGTGTAGGGTATAGAGTGTAGGGTATAGAGTGTAGGGTATAGAGTGTAGGGTATAGAGTGTAGGGTATATAGTGTAGAGTGTAGGGTATAGAGTGTAGGGTATAGAGTGTAGGGTATAGAGTGTAGGGTATAGAGTGCAGGGTATAGAGTGTAGAGTGTAGGGTATAGAGTGTAGAGTGTAGGGTATAGAGTGTAGGGTATAGAGTGTAGGGTATAGAGTGTAGGGTATAGAGTGTAGAGTGTAGGGTATAGAGTGTAGGGTATAGAGTGTAGGGAGTAGAGTGTAGGGTATAGAGTGTAGGGTTCAGAGTGTAGGGTATAGAATGTAGGGTATAGAGTGTATGGTATAGAGTGTAGGGTATAGAGTGTAGGTTATAGAGTGTAGGGTATAGAGTGTAGGGTATAGAGTGTAGAGTGTAGGGTATAGAGTGTAGGGTATAGAGTGTAGGGTAGAGAGTGTAGAGTGTAGGGTATAGAGTGTAGGGTATAGAGTGTAGGGTATAGAGTGTAGGGTGTAGAGTGTAGGGTATAGAGTGTAGGGTATAGAGTGTAGTGTATAGAGTGTAGGGTATAGAGTGTAGGGAATAGAGTGTAAAGTGTAAGGTATGGAGTGTAGGGTATAGAGTGTACGGTATAGTGTGTAGGGTATAGAGTGTATGGTATAGAGTGTAGGGTATAGAGTGTAGAGTGTAGGGTATAGAGTGTAGGGATTAGAGTGTAGGGTATAGAGTGTAGGGTGTAGAATGTAGGGTATAGAGTGTAGAGTGTAGGGTATAGAGTGTATGGTATAGAGTGTAGGGTATAGAGTGTAGGGTGTAGAGTGTAGGGTATAGAGTGTAGGGTATAGAGTGTAGGGTATAGAGTGTAGGGTATAGAGTGTAGGGAATAGAGTGTAGAGTGTAAGGTATAGAGTGTAGAGTGTAGGGTATAGAGTGTAGGGTATAGAGTGTAGAGTGTTGGGATTAGAGTGTAGGGTATAGAGTGTAGGGTGTAGAGTGTAGGGTATAGAGTGTAGAGTGTAGGGTATAGAGTATATGGTATAGAGTGTAGGGTATAGAGTGTAGGGTGTAGAGTATAGGGTATAGAGTGTAGGGTATAGAGTGTAGGGAATAGAGTGTAGAGTGTAAGGTCTAGAGTGTAGAGTGTAGGGTATAGAGTGTAGGGTATAGACTGTAGGGTATAGAGTGTAGGGTATAGAGTGTAGGGTATAGATTGTAGAGTGTAGGCTATAGAGTGTAGGGTATAGAGTGTAGAGTGTAGGGTATAGAGTGTAGGGTATAGAGTGTAGGGTATAGAGTGTAGAGTGTAGGGTATAGTGTGTAGGATAGAGTGTAGGGTATAGAGTGTAGGGTATAGAGTGTATGGTATAGAGTGTAGGGTATAGAGTGTAGGGTATAGAGTGTAGAGTATAGAGTGTAGGGTATAGAGTGTAGAGTGTAGGGTATAGAGTGTAGAGTGTAGGGTATAGAGTGTAGGGTATAGAGTGTAGGGTAGAGAGTGGAGAGTGTAGGGTATAGAGTGTAGGGTATAGAGTGTAGGGTATAGAGTGTAGAGTGTAGGGATTAGAGTGTAGGGTATAGAGTGTAGGGTGTAGAGTGTAGGGTATAGAGTGTAGAGTGTAGGGTATAGAGTGTATGGTATAGAGTGTAGGGTATAGAGTTTAGGGTGTAGAGTGTAGGGTATAGAGTGTAGGGTATAGAGTGTAGGGTATAGAGTGTAGGGAATAGAGTGTAGAATGTAAGGAATAGAGTGTAGACTGTAGGGTATAGAGTGTAGGGTATAGAGTGTAGAGTGTTGGGATTAGAGTGTAGGGTATAGAGTGTAGGGTGTAGAGTGTAGGGTATAGAGTGTAGAGTGTAGGGTATAGAGTATATGGTATAGAGTGTAGGGTATAGAGTGTAGGGTGTAGAGTGTAGGGTACAGAGTGTAGGGTATAGAGTGTAGGGTATAGAGTGTAGTGCATAAAGTGTAGAGTGTAGGGTATAGAGTGTAGGGTATAGAGTGAAGGGTATAGAGTGTAGAGTGTAGGGTATAGAGTGTAGGGTATAGAGTGTAGGGTATACAGTGTAGGGTATAGAGTGTAGGGTATAGAGTGTAGGGTATAGAGTGTAGGGTATAGAGTGTAGGGTATAGAGTGTAGAGTGTAGGGTATAGAGTTTAGAGTGTAGGGTATAGAGTGTAGGGTATAGAGTGTAAGGTATAGAGTGTAGGGTGTAGAGTGTAGGGTATAGAGTGTAGGGTATAGAGTGTAGGGTATAGAGTGTACGGTATAGAGTGTAGGGTATAGAGTGTATGGTATAGAGTGTAGGGTATAGAGTGTAGGGTATAGAGTGTAGGGTATAGAGTGTATGGTATAGATTGTAGGGTATAGAGTGTAGGGTATAGAGTGTAGGGTATAGAGTGTAGAGTGTAGGGTATAGAGTGTAGAGTGTAGGGTATAGAGTGTAGAGTGTAGGGTATAGATTGTATGGTATAGAGTGTAGGGTATAGAGTGTAGGGTGTAGAGTGTTGGGTATAGAGTGTAGGGTATAGAGTGTAGGGTATAGAGTGTAGGGTATAGAGTGTAGGGTATAGAGTGTAGGGAATAGAGTGTAGAGTGTAAGGTATAGAGTGTAGAGTGTAGGGTATAGAGTGTAGTGTATAGAGTGTAGAGTGTAGGGATTAGAGTGTAGGGTATAGAGTGTAGGGTATAGAGTGTAGGGTATAGAGTGTAGGGTATAGAGTGTAGAGTGTAGGGTATAGAGTGTAGAGTGTAGGGTATAGAGTGTAGGGTATAGAGTGTAGGGTATAGAGTGTAGGGTAGAGTGTGTAGAGTGTAGGGTATAGAGTGTAGGGTATAGAGTGTAGGGTATAGAGTGTAGAGTGTAGGGATTAGAGTGTAGGGTATAGAGTGTAGGGTGTAGAGTGTAGGGTATAGAGTGTAGAGTGTAGGGTATAGAGTGTATGGTATAGAGTGTAGGGTATAGAGTGTAGGGTGTAGAGTGTAGGGTATAGAGTGTAGGGAATAGAGTGTAGAGTGTAAGGTATAGAGTGTAGAGTGTAGGGTATAGAGTGTAGGGTATAGAGTGTAGAGTGAAGGGATTAGAGTGTAGGGTATAGAGTGTAGGGTGTAGAGTGTAGGGTATAGAGTGTAGAGTGTAGGGTATAGAGTGTATGGTATAGAGTGTAGGGTATAGAGTGTAGGGTGTAGAGTGTAGGGTATAGAGTGTAGGGTATAAAGTTTAGGGTATAGAGTGTAGGGTATAGAGTGTAGGGAATAGAGTGTAGAGTGTAAGGTATAGAGTGTAGAGTGTAGGGTATAGAGTGTAGGGTATAGACTGTAGGGTATAGAGTGTATGGTATAGAGTGTAGGGTATAGAGTGTAGGGTATAGAGTGTAGGGTGTAGGGTATAGAGTGTATGCTATAGAGTGTATGGTGTAGAGTGTAGGCTATAGAGTGTAGGTTATAGAGTGTAGAGTGTAGGGTATAGAGTGCAGGGTGTAGAGTGTAGGGTATAGAGTGTAGGGTATAGAGTGTAGGGTGTAGGGTATAGAGTGTATGCTATAGAGTGTATGGTGTAGAGTGTATGGTATAGAGTGTAGGGTATAGATTGTAGAGTGTATGGTATAGAGTGTAGGGTATAGAGTGTAGGGTATAGAGTGTATGTTATAGATTGTAGGGTATAGAGTGTAGGGTAGCGAGTGTAGAGTGTAAGGTATAGAGTGTAGGGTATAGAGTGTAGAGTGTCGGGATTAGAGTGTAGGGTATAGAGTGTAGGATGTAGAGTGTAGGGTATAGAGTGTAGAGTGTAGGGTATAGAGTGTATGGTATAGAGTGTAGGGTATAGAGTGTAGGGTGTAGAGTGTAGGGTATAGAGTGTAGGGTATAGAGTGTAGGGTATAGAGTGTAGGGTATAGAGTGTAGGGTGTAGAGTGTAGGGTATAGAGTGTAGAGTGTAGGGTATAGAGTGTATGGTATAGAGTGTAGGGTATAGAGTGTAGGGTGTAGAGTGTAGGGTATAGAGTGTAGGGTATAGAGTGTAGGGTATAGAGTGTAGGGTATAGAGTGTAGGGTGTAGAGTGTAGGGTATAGAGTGTATGGTATAGAGTGTAGGGTATAGAATGTATGGTATAGAGTGTAGAGTGTAGGATATAGAGTGTAGGGTATAGAGTGTAGAGTGTAGGGTATAGAGTGTAGGGTATAGAGTGTAGGGTATAGAGTGTAGAGTGTAGGGATTAGAGTGTAGGGTATAAAGTGTAGGGTATAGAGTGTAGAGTGTAGGGTAGAGAGTGTAGGATATAGAGTGTAGAGTGTAGGGTATAGAGTGTAGGGTATAGAGTGTAGGGTATAGAGTGTAGGGTATAGAGTGTAGAGCGTAGGGTATAGAGTGTAGGGTATAGAGTGTAGGGTATAGAGTGTAGGGTATAGAGTGTAGGGTGTAGAGTGTAGGGTATAGAGTGTAGGGTATAGAGTGTAGGGTATAGAGTGTAGGGTGTAGAGTGTATGGTATAGAGTGTAGGGTATAGAATGTATGGTATAGAGTGTAGAGTGTAGGATATATAGTGTAGGGTATAGAGTGTAGAGTGTAGGGATTAGAGTGTAGGGTATAGAGTGTAGGGTATAGAGTGTAGAGTGTAGGGTAGAGAGTGTAGGATATAGAGTGTAGAGTGTAGGGTATAGAGTGTAGGGTATAGAGTGTAGGGTATAGAGTGTAGGGTATAGAGTGTAGAGTGTAGGGATTAGAGTGTAGGGTATAGAGTGTAGGGTATAGAGTGTAGAGTGTAGGGTAGAGAGTGTAGGATATAGAGTGTAGAGTGTAGGGTATAGAGTGTAGGGTATAGAGTGTAGGGTATAGAGTGTAGGGTGTAGAGTGTAGGGTATAGAGTGTTGGGCATAGAGTGTAGGGTATAGAGTGTAGGGTATAGAGTGTAGAGTGTAGGGTATAGAGTGTATGGTATAGAGTGTAGGGTATAGAGTGTAGGGTATAGAGTGTAGGGCAAAGAGTGTAGGGTATAGAGTGTAGGGTATAGAGTGTAGGGTATAGAGTGTAGGGTAGAGAGTGTAGAGTGTAGGATATAGAGTGTAGTGTATAGAGTGTAGGGTATAGAGTGTAGAGTGTAGGGATTAAAGTGTAGGGTATAGAGTGTAGGGTGTAGAGTGTAGGGTATAGAGTGTAGAGTGTAGGGTATAGAGTGTATGATATAGAGTGTAGGGTATAGAGTGTAGGGTGTAGAGTGTAGGGTATAGAGTGTTGGGCATAGAGTGTAGGGTATAGAGTGTAGGGTAGAGAGTGTAGAGTGTAGGATATAGAGTGTAGTGTATAGAGTGTAGGGTATAGAGTGTAGAGTGTAGGGATTAAAGTGTAGGGTATAGAGTGTAGGGTGTAGAGTGTAGGGTATAGAGTGTAGAGTGTAGGGTATAGAGTGTATGATATAGAGTGTAGGGTATAGAGTGTAGGGTGTAGAGTGTAGGGTATAGAGTGTTGGGCATAGAGTGTAGGGTATAGAGTGTATGGTATAGAGTGTAGGGTATAGAGTGTAGGGTATAGAGTGTAGGGCAAAGAGTGTAGGGTATAGAGTGTAGGGTATAGAGTGTAGGGTATAGAGTGTAGGGTATAGAGTGTAGGGTATATAGTGTAGAGTGTAGGGTATAGAGTGTAGGGTATAGAGTGTAGGGTATAGAGTGTAGGGTATAGAGTGCAGGGTATAGAGTGTAGAGTGTAGGGTATAGAGTGTAGAGTGTAGGGTATAGAGTGTAGGGTATAGAGTGTAGGGTATAGAGTGTAGGGTATAGAGTGTAGAGTGTAGGGTATAGAGTGTAGGGTATAGAGTGTAGCTAGTAGAGTGTAGGGTATAGAGTGTAGGGTTCAGAGTGTAGGGTATAGAGTGTAGGGTATAGAGTGTATGGTATAGAGTGTAGGGTATAGAGTGTAGGGTATAGAGTGTAGAGTGTAGGGTATAGAGTGTAGGGTATAGAGTGTAGGGTAGAGAGTGTAGAGTGTAGGGTATAGAGTGTAGGGTATAGAGTGTAGGGTATAGAGTGTGGGGTGTAGAGTGTAGGGTATAGAGTGTAGGGTATAGAGTGTAGGGTATAGAGTGTAGGGTATAGAGTGTAGGGAATAGAGTGTAGAGTGTAAGGTATAGAGTGTAGGGTATAGCGTGTACGGTATAGAGTGTAGGGTATAGAGTGTATGGTATAGAGTGTAGGGTATAGAGTGTAGAGTGTAGGGTATAGAGTGTAGGGATTAGAGTGTAGGGTATAGAGTGTAGGGTGTAGAGTGTAGGGTATAGAGTGTAGAGTGTAGGGTATAGAGTGTAGGGTATAGAGTGTAGGGTATAGAGTGTAGGGTAGAGAGTGTAGAGTGTAGGATATAGAGTGTAGTGTATAGAGTGTAGGGTATAGAGTGTAGAGTGTAGGGATTAAAGTGTAGGGTATAGAGTGTAGGGTGTAGAGTGTAGGGTATAGAGTGTAGAGTGTAGGGTATAGAGTGTATGATATAGAGTGTAGGGTATAGAGTGTAGGGTGTAGAGTGTAGGGTATAGAGTGTTGGGCATAGAGTGTAGGGTATAGAGTGTAGGGTATAGAGTTTAGAGTGTAGGGTATAGAGTGTATGGTATAGAGTGTAGGGTATAGAGTGTAGGGTATAGAGTGTAGGGCAAAGAGTGTAGGGTATAGAGTGTAGGGTATAGAGTGTAGGGTATAGAGTGTAGGGTATAGAGTGTAGGGTATATAGTGTAGAGTGTAGGGTATAGAGTGTAGGGTATAGAGTGTAGGGTATAGAGTGTAGGGTATAGAGTGCAGGGTATAGAGTGTAGAGTGTAGGGTATAGAGTGTAGAGTGTAGGGTATAGAGTGTAGGGTGTAGAGTGTAGGGTATAGAGTGTAGGGTATAGAGTGTAGAGTGTAGGGTATAGAGTGTAGGGTATAGAGTGTAGCTAGTAGAGTGTAGGGTATAGAGTGTAGGGTTCAGAGTGTAGGGTATAGAGTGTAGGGTATAGAGTGTATGGTATAGAGTGTAGGGTATAGAGTGTAGGGTATAGAGTGTAGAGTGTAGGGTATAGAGTGTAGGGTATAGAGTGTAGGGTAGAGAGTGTAGAGTGTAGGGTATAGAGTGTAGGGTATAGAGTGTAGGGTATAGAGTGTGGGGTGTAGAGTGTAGGGTATAGAGTGTAGGGTATAGAGTGTAGGGTATAGAGTGTAGGGTATAGAGTGTAGGGAATAGAGTGTAGAGTGTAAGGTATAGAGTGTAGGGTATAGCGTGTACGGTATAGAGTGTAGGGTATAGAGTGTATGGTATAGAGTGTAGGGTATAGAGTGTAGAGTGTAGGGTATAGAGTGTAGGGATTAGAGTGTAGGGTATAGAGTGTAGGGTGTAGAGTGTAGGGTATAGAGTGTAGAGTGTAGGGTATAGAGTGTATGGTATAGAGTGTAGGGTATAGAGTGTAGGGTGTAGAGTGTAGGGTATAGAGTGTAGGGTATAGAGTGTAGGGTATAGAGTGTAAGGTATAGAGTGTAGGGAATAGAGTGTAGAGTGTAAGGTATAGAGTGTAGAGTTTAGGGTATAGAGTGTAGGGTATAGAGTGTAGAGTGTTGGGATTAGAGTGTAGGGTATAGAGTGTAGGGTGTAGAGTGTAGGGTATAGAGTGTAGAGTGTAGGGTATAGAGTATATGGTATAGAGTGTAGGGTATAGAGTGTAGGGTGTAGAGTATAGGGTATAGAGTGTAGGGTATAGAGTGTAGGGTATAGAGTGTAGGGAATAGAGTGTAGAGTTTAAGGTTTAGAGTGTAGAGTGTAGGGTATAGAGTGTAGGGTATAGACTGTAGGGTATAGAGTGTAGGGTATAGAGTGTAGGGTATAGATTGTAGAGTGTAGGCTATAGAGTGTAGGGTATAGAGTGTAGAGTGTAGGGTATAGAGTGTAGGGTATAGAGTGTAGGGTATAGAGTGTAGAGTGTAGGGTATAGTGTGTAGGATAGAGTGTAGGGTATAGAGTGTAGGGTATAGAGTGTATGGTATAGAGTGTAGGGTATAGAGTGTAGGGTATAGAGTGTAGGGTATAGAGTGTAGGGTATAGAGTGTAGAGTGTAGGGTATAGAGTGTAGAGTGTAGGGTATAGAGTGTAGGGTATAGAGTGTAGGGTAGAGAGTGTAGAGTGTAGGGTATAGAGTGTAGGGTATAGAGTGTAGGGTATAGAGTGTAGAGTGTAGGGATTAGAGTGTAGGGTATAGAGTGTAGGGTGTAGAGTGTAGGGTATAGAGTGTAGAGTGTAGGGTATAGAGTGTATGGTATAGAGTGTAGGGTATAGAGTGTAGGGTGTAGAGTGTAGGGTATAGAGTGTAGGGTATAGAGTGTAGGGTATAGAGTGTAGGGTATAGAGTGTAGGGAATAGAGTGTAGAGTGTAAGGTATAGAGTGTAGACTGTAGGGTATAGAGTGTAGGGTATAGAGTGTAGAGTGTTGGGATTAGAGTGTAGGGTATAGAGTGTAGGGTGTAGAGTGTAGGGTATAGAGAGTAGAGTGTAGGGTATAGAGTATATGGTATAGAGTGTAGGGTATAGAGTGTAGGGTGTAGAGTGTAGGGTACAGAGTGTAGGGTATAGAGTGTAGGGTATAGAGTGTAGTGCATAAAGTGTAGAGTGTAGGGTATAGAGTGTAGGGTATAGAGTGTAGGGTATATAGTGTAGGGTATAGAGTGTAGGGTATAGAGTGTAGGGTATAGATTGTAGGGTATAGAGTGTAGGGTATAGAGTGTAGAGTGTAGGGTATAGGGTTTAGAGTGTAGGGTATAGAGTGTAGGGTATAGAGTGTAAGGTATAGAGTGTAGGGTGTAGAGTGTAGGGTATAGAGTGTAGGGTATAGAGTGTAGGGTATAGAGTGTACGGTATAGAGTGTAGGGTATAGAGTGTATGGTATAGAGTGTAGGGTATAGAGTGTAGGGTATAGAGTGTAGGGTATAGAGTGTATGGTATAGATTGCAGGGTATAGAGTGTAGGGTATAGAGTGTAGGGTATAGCGTGTAGAGTGTAGGGTATAGAGTGTAGAGTGTAGGTTATAGAGTGTAAAGTGTAGGGTATAGATTGTATGGTATAGAGTGTAGGGTATAGAGTGTAGGGTGTAGAGTGTTGGGTATAGAGTGTAGGGTATAGAGTGTAGGGTATAGAGTGTAGGGTATA
Source organism: Ranitomeya imitator (assembly GCF_032444005.1). NCBI lineage: Eukaryota > Metazoa > Chordata > Amphibia > Anura > Dendrobatidae > Ranitomeya > Ranitomeya imitator. The sequence continues at coordinate 25,182 of NW_027193571.1, forward strand.
GAGTGTAGGGTATAGAGTGTAGGGAATAGAGTGTAGAGTGTAAGGTATAGAGTGTAGAGTGTAGGGTATAGAGTGTAGGGTATAGAGTGTAGAGTGTAGGGATTAGAGTGTAGGGTATAGAGTGTAAGGTATAGAGTGTAGGGTATAGAGTGTAGGGTATAGAGTGTAGAGTGTAGGGTATAGAGTGTAGAGTGTAGGGTATAGAGTGTAGGGTATAGAGTGTAGGGTATAGAGTGTAGGGTAGAGTGTGTAGAGTGTAGGGTATAGTGTGTAGGGTATAGAGTGTAGGGTATAGAGTGTAGGGAAAAGAGTGTAGAGTGTAAGGTATAGAGTGTAGAGTGTAGGGTATAGAGTGTAGGGTATAGAGTGTAGAGTGAAGGGATTAGAGTGTAGGGTATAGAGTGTAGGGTGTAGAGTGTAGGGTATAGAGTGTAGAGTGTAGGGTATAGAGTGTATGGTATAGAGTGTAGGGCATAGAGTGTAGGGTGTAGAGTGTAGGGTATAGAGTGTAGGGTATAGAGTGTAGGGTATAGAGTGTAGGGTATAGAGTGTAGAGTGTAGGCTATAGAGTGTAGGTTATAGAGTGTAGAGTGTAGGGTATAGAGTGTAGGGTATAGAGTGTAGGGTATAGAGTGTAGGGTATAGAGTGTAGAGTGTAGGGTATAGTGTGTAGGGTATAGAGTGCAGGGTGTAGAGTGTAGGGTATAGAGTGTAGGGTATAGAGTGTAGAGTGTAGGGTATAGAGTGTATGCTATAGAGTGTATGGTGTAGAGTGTATGGTATAGAGTGTAGGGTATAGATTGTAGAGTGTATGGTATAGAGTGTAGGGTATAGACTGTAGGGTATAGAGTGTATGGTATAGAGTGTAGGGTATAGATTGTAGAGTGTAGGCTATAGAGTGTAGGTTATAGAGTGTAGAGTGTAGGGTATAGAGTGTAGGGTATAGAGTGTAGGGTATAGAGTGTAGGGTATAGAGTGTAGAGTGTAGGGTATAGTGTGTAGGGTATAGAGTGCAGGGTGTAGAGTGTAGGGTATAGAGTGTAGGGTATAGAGTGTAGAGTGTAGGGTATAGAGTGTATGCTATAGAGTGTATGGTGTAGAGTGTATGGTATAGAGTGTAGGGTATAGATTGTAGAGTGTATGGTATAGAGTGTAGGGTATAGAGTGTAGGGTATAGAGTGTATGTTATAGAGTGTAGGGTAGAGAGTGTAGAGTGTAAGGTATAGAGTGTAGGGTATAGAGTGTAGAGTGTCGGGATTAGAGTGTAGGGTATAGAGTGTAGGATGTAGAGTGTAGGGTATAGAGTGTAGAGTGTAGGGTATAGAGTGTATGGTATAGAGTGTAGGGTATAGAGTGTAGGGTGTAGAGTGTAGGGTATAGAGTGTAGGGTATAGAGTGTAGGGTATAGAGTGTAGGGTATAGAGTGTAGGGTGTAGAGTGTAGGGTATAGAGTGTATGGTATAGAGTGTAGGGTATAGAATGTATGGTATAGAGTGTAGAGTGTAGGATATAGAGTGTAGGGTATAGAGTGTAGAGTGTAGGGTATAGAGTGTAGGGTATAGAGTGTAGGGTATAGAGTGTAGAGTGTAGGGATTAGAGTGTAGGGTATAAAGTGTAGGGTATAGAGTGTAGAGTGTAGGGTAGAGAGTGTAGGATATAGAGTGTAGAGTGTAGGGTATAGAGTGTAGGGTATAGAGTGTAGGGTATAGAGTGTAGGGTATAGAGTGTAGAGCGTAGGGTATAGAGTGTAGGGTATAGAGTGTAGGGTATAGAGTGTAGGGTATAGAGTGTAGGGTGTAGAGTGTAGGGTATAGAGTGTAGGGTATAGAGTGTAGGGTATAGAGTGTAGGGTGTAGAGTGTATGGTATAGAGTGTAGGGTATAGAATGTATGGTATAGAGTGTAGAGTGTAGGATATATAGTGTAGGGTATAGAGTGTAGAGTGTAGGGATTAGAGTGTAGGGTATAGAGTGTAGGGTATAGAGTGTAGAGTGTAGGGTAGAGAGTGTAGGATATAGAGTGTAGAGTGTAGGGTATAGAGTGTAGGGTATAGAGTGTAGGGTATAGAGTGTAGGGTATAGAGTGTAGAGTGTAGGGTATAGAGTGTATGATATAGAGTGTAGGGTATAGAGTGTAGGGTGTAGAGTGTAGGGTATAGAGTGTTGGGCATAGAGTGTAGGGTATAGAGTGTAGGGTATAGAGTGTAGAGTGTAGGGTATAGAGTGTATGGTATAGAGTGTAGGGTATAGAGTGTAGGGTATAGAGTGTAGGGCAAAGAGTGTAGGGTATAGAGTGTAGGGTATAGAGTGTAGGGTATAGAGTGTAGGGTATAGAGTGTAGGGTATATAGTGTAGAGTGTAGGGTATAGAGTGTAGGGTATAGAGTGTAGGGTACAGAGTGTAGGGTATAGAGTGCAGGGTATAGAGTGTAGAGTGTAGGGTATAGAGTGTAGAGTGTAGGGTATAGAGTGTAGGGTATAGAGTGTAGGGTATAGAGTGTAGGGTATAGAGTGTAGAGTGTAGGGTATAGAGTGTAGGGTATAGAGTGTAGGGAGTAGAGTGTAGGGTATAGAGTGTAGGGTTCAGAGTGTAGGGTATAGAATGTAGGGTATAGAGTGTATGGTATAGAGTGTAGGGTATAGAGTGTAGGTTATAGAGTGTAGGGTATAGAGTGTAGGGTATAGAGTGTAGAGTGTAGGGTATAGAGTGTAGGGTATAGAGTGTAGGGTAGAGAGTGTAGAGTGTAGGGTATAGAGTGTAGGGTATAGAGTGTAGGGTATAGAGTGTAGGGTGTAGAGTGTAGGGTATAGAGTGTAGGGTATAGAGTGTAGTGTATAGAGTGTAGGGTATAGAGTGTAGGGAATAGAGTGTAGAGTGTAAGGTATGGAGTGTAGGGTATAGAGTGTACGGTATAGTGTGTAGGGTATAGAGTGTATGGTATAGAGTGTAGGGTATAGAGTGTAGAGTGTAGGGTATAGAGTGTAGGGATTAGAGTGTAGGGTATAGAGTGTAGGGTGTAGAATGTAGGGTATAGAGTGTAGAGTGTAGGGTATAGAGTGTATGGTATAGAGTGTAGGGTATAGAGTGTAGGGTGTAGAGTGTAGGGTATAGAGTGTAGGGTATAGAGTGTAGGGTATAGAGTGTAGGGTATAGAGTGTAGGGAATAGAGTGTAGAGTGTAAGGTATAGAGTGTAGAGTGTAGGGTATAGAGTGTAGGGTATAGAGTGTAGAGTGTTGGGATTAGAGTGTAGGGTATAGAGTGTAGGGTGTAGAGTGTAGGGTATAGAGTGTAGAGTGTAGGGTATAGAGTATATGGTATAGAGTGTAGGGTATAGAGTGTAGGGTGTAGAGTATAGGGTATAGAGTGTAGGGTATAGAGTGTAGGGAATAGAGTGTAGAGTGTAAGGTCTAGAGTGTAGAGTGTAGGGTATAGAGTGTAGGGTATAGACTGTAGGGTATAGAGTGTAGGGTATAGAGTGTAGGGTATAGATTGTAGAGTGTAGGCTATAGAGTGTAGGGTATAGAGTGTAGAGTGTAGGGTATAGAGTGTAGGGTATAGAGTGTAGGGTATAGAGTGTAGAGTGTAGGGTATAGTGTGTAGGATAGAGTGTAGGGTATAGAGTGTAGGGTATAGAGTGTATGGTATAGAGTGTAGGGTATAGAGTGTAGGGTATAGAGTGTAGAGTATAGAGTGTAGGGTATAGAGTGTAGAGTGTAGGGTATAGAGTGTAGAGTGTAGGGTATAGAGTGTAGGGTATAGAGTGTAGGGTAGAGAGTGGAGAGTGTAGGGTATAGAGTGTAGGGTATAGAGTGTAGGGTATAGAGTGTAGAGTGTAGGGATTAGAGTGTAGGGTATAGAGTGTAGGGTGTAGAGTGTAGGGTATAGAGTGTAGAGTGTAGGGTATAGAGTGTATGGTATAGAGTGTAGGGTATAGAGTTTAGGGTGTAGAGTGTAGGGTATAGAGTGTAGGGTATAGAGTGTAGGGTATAGAGTGTAGGGAATAGAGTGTAGAATGTAAGGAATAGAGTGTAGACTGTAGGGTATAGAGTGTAGGGTATAGAGTGTAGAGTGTTGGGATTAGAGTGTAGGGTATAGAGTGTAGGGTGTAGAGTGTAGGGTATAGAGTGTAGAGTGTAGGGTATAGAGTATATGGTATAGAGTGTAGGGTATAGAGTGTAGGGTGTAGAGTGTAGGGTACAGAGTGTAGGGTATAGAGTGTAGGGTATAGAGTGTAGTGCATAAAGTGTAGAGTGTAGGGTATAGAGTGTAGGGTATAGAGTGAAGGGTATAGAGTGTAGAGTGTAGGGTATAGAGTGTAGGGTATAGAGTGTAGGGTATACAGTGTAGGGTATAGAGTGTAGGGTATAGAGTGTAGGGTATAGAGTGTAGGGTATAGAGTGTAGGGTATAGAGTGTAGAGTGTAGGGTATAGAGTTTAGAGTGTAGGGTATAGAGTGTAGGGTATAGAGTGTAAGGTATAGAGTGTAGGGTGTAGAGTGTAGGGTATAGAGTGTAGGGTATAGAGTGTAGGGTATAGAGTGTACGGTATAGAGTGTAGGGTATAGAGTGTATGGTATAGAGTGTAGGGTATAGAGTGTAGGGTATAGAGTGTAGGGTATAGAGTGTATGGTATAGATTGTAGGGTATAGAGTGTAGGGTATAGAGTGTAGGGTATAGAGTGTAGAGTGTAGGGTATAGAGTGTAGAGTGTAGGGTATAGAGTGTAGAGTGTAGGGTATAGATTGTATGGTATAGAGTGTAGGGTATAGAGTGTAGGGTGTAGAGTGTTGGGTATAGAGTGTAGGGTATAGAGTGTAGGGTATAGAGTGTAGGGTATAGAGTGTAGGGTATAGAGTGTAGGGAATAGAGTGTAGAGTGTAAGGTATAGAGTGTAGAGTGTAGGGTATAGAGTGTAGTGTATAGAGTGTAGAGTGTAGGGATTAGAGTGTAGGGTATAGAGTGTAGGGTATAGAGTGTAGGGTATAAAGTGTAGGGTATAGAGTGTAGAGTGTAGGGTATAGAGTGTAGAGTGTAGGGTATAGAGTGTAGGGTATAGAGTGTAGGGTATAGAGTGTAGGGTAGAGTGTGTAGAGTGTAGGGTATAGAGTGTAGGGTATAGAGTGTAGGGTATAGAGTGTAGAGTGTAGGGATTAGAGTGTAGGGTATAGAGTGTAGGGTGTAGAGTGTAGGGTATAGAGTGTAGAGTGTAGGGTATAGAGTGTATGGTATAGAGTGTAGGGTATAGAGTGTAGGGTGTAGAGTGTAGGGTATAGAGTGTAGGGAATAGAGTGTAGAGTGTAAGGTATAGAGTGTAGAGTGTAGGGTATAGAGTGTAGGGTATAGAGTGTAGAGTGAAGGGATTAGAGTGTAGGGTATAGAGTGTAGGGTGTAGAGTGTAGGGTATAGAGTGTAGAGTGTAGGGTATAGAGTGTATGGTATAGAGTGTAGGGTATAGAGTGTAGGGTGTAGAGTGTAGGGTATAGAGTGTAGGGTATAAAGTTTAGGGTATAGAGTGTAGGGTATAGAGTGTAGGGAATAGAGTGTAGAGTGTAAGGTATAGAGTGTAGAGTGTAGGGTATAGAGTGTAGGGTATAGACTGTAGGGTATAGAGTGTATGGTATAGAGTGTAGGGTATAGAGTGTAGGGTATAGAGTGTAGGGTGTAGGGTATAGAGTGTATGCTATAGAGTGTATGGTGTAGAGTGTAGGCTATAGAGTGTAGGTTATAGAGTGTAGAGTGTAGGGTATAGAGTGCAGGGTGTAGAGTGTAGGGTATAGAGTGTAGGGTATAGAGTGTAGGGTGTAGGGTATAGAGTGTATGCTATAGAGTGTATGGTGTAGAGTGTATGGTATAGAGTGTAGGGTATAGATTGTAGAGTGTATGGTATAGAGTGTAGGGTATAGAGTGTAGGGTATAGAGTGTATGTTATAGATTGTAGGGTATAGAGTGTAGGGTAGCGAGTGTAGAGTGTAAGGTATAGAGTGTAGGGTATAGAGTGTAGAGTGTCGGGATTAGAGTGTAGGGTATAGAGTGTAGGATGTAGAGTGTAGGGTATAGAGTGTAGAGTGTAGGGTATAGAGTGTATGGTATAGAGTGTAGGGTATAGAGTGTAGGGTGTAGAGTGTAGGGTATAGAGTGTAGGGTATAGAGTGTAGGGTATAGAGTGTAGGGTATAGAGTGTAGGGTGTAGAGTGTAGGGTATAGAGTGTAGAGTGTAGGGTATAGAGTGTATGGTATAGAGTGTAGGGTATAGAGTGTAGGGTGTAGAGTGTAGGGTATAGAGTGTAGGGTATAGAGTGTAGGGTATAGAGTGTAGGGTATAGAGTGTAGGGTGTAGAGTGTAGGGTATAGAGTGTATGGTATAGAGTGTAGGGTATAGAATGTATGGTATAGAGTGTAGAGTGTAGGATATAGAGTGTAGGGTATAGAGTGTAGAGTGTAGGGTATAGAGTGTAGGGTATAGAGTGTAGGGTATAGAGTGTAGAGTGTAGGGATTAGAGTGTAGGGTATAAAGTGTAGGGTATAGAGTGTAGAGTGTAGGGTAGAGAGTGTAGGATATAGAGTGTAGAGTGTAGGGTATAGAGTGTAGGGTATAGAGTGTAGGGTATAGAGTGTAGGGTATAGAGTGTAGAGCGTAGGGTATAGAGTGTAGGGTATAGAGTGTAGGGTATAGAGTGTAGGGTATAGAGTGTAGGGTGTAGAGTGTAGGGTATAGAGTGTAGGGTATAGAGTGTAGGGTATAGAGTGTAGGGTGTAGAGTGTATGGTATAGAGTGTAGGGTATAGAATGTATGGTATAGAGTGTAGAGTGTAGGATATATAGTGTAGGGTATAGAGTGTAGAGTGTAGGGATTAGAGTGTAGGGTATAGAGTGTAGGGTATAGAGTGTAGAGTGTAGGGTAGAGAGTGTAGGATATAGAGTGTAGAGTGTAGGGTATAGAGTGTAGGGTATAGAGTGTAGGGTATAGAGTGTAGGGTATAGAGTGTAGAGTGTAGGGTATAGAGTGTATGATATAGAGTGTAGGGTATAGAGTGTAGGGTGTAGAGTGTAGGGTATAGAGTGTTGGGCATAGAGTGTAGGGTATAGAGTGTAGGGTATAGAGTGTAGAGTGTAGGGTATAGAGTGTATGGTATAGAGTGTAGGGTATAGAGTGTAGGGTATAGAGTGTAGGGCAAAGAGTGTAGGGTATAGCCATATAGTGGTTAAAATTTTTGGTGGTTTCTTGGTCAGTCCATAGGCCTACATCATGTGGCAAACCGGTGAGCATGTGGCTCTATTAGTATAGGAGATACCTGAAAACATATCACACTTTTCATCATAGTGCTTTTACCAATGCATAAAATGCATGGAGAAGTCATTTCGAATGACTGGTCCTCAGTGTTGTGAGAACGATGACTGGTTAAAATTTTTGGTGGTTTCTTGTTCAGTCCATAGGCCTACATCATGTGGCAAACCGGTGAGCATGTGGCTCTATTAGTATAGGAGATACCTGAAAACATATCACACTTTTCATCATAGTGCTTTTACCAATGCATAAAATGCATGGAGAAGTCATTTCGAATGACTGGTCCTCAGTGTTGTGAGAACGATGACTGGTTAAAATTTTTGGTGGTTTCTTGTTCAGTCCATAGGCCTACATCATGTGGCAAACCGGTGAGCATGTGGCTCTATTAGTATAGGAGATACCTGAAAACATATCACACTTTTCATCATAGTGCTTTTACCAATGCATAAAATGCATGGAGAAGTCATTTCGAATGACTGGTCCTCAGTGTTGTGAGAACGATGACTGGTTAAAATTTTTGGTGGTTTCTTGTTCAGTCCATAGGCCTACATCATGTGGCAAACCGGTGAGCATGTGGCTCTATTAGTATAGGAGATACCTGAAAACATATCACACTTTTCATCATAGTGCTTTTACCAATGCATAAAATGCATGGAGAAGTCATTTCGAATGACTGGTCCTCAGTGTTGTGAGAACGATGACTGGTTAAAATTTTTGGTGGTTTCTTGTTCAGTCCATAGGCCTACATCATGTGGCAAACCGGTGAGCATGTGGCTCTATTAGTATAGGAGATACCTGAAAACATATCACACTTTTCATCATAGTGCTTTTACCAATGCATAAAATGCATGGAGAAGTCATTTCGAATGACTGGTCCTCAGTGTTGTGAGAACGATGACTGGTTAAAATTTCTGGTGGTTTCTTGTTCAGTCCATAGGCCTACATCATGTGGCAAACCGGTGAGCATGTGGCTCTATTAGTATAGGAGATACCTGAAAACATATCACACTTTTCATCATAGTGCTTTTACCAATGCATAAAATGCATGGAGAAGTCATTTTGAATGACTGGTCCTCAGTGTTGTGAGAACGATGACTGGTTAAAATTTTTGGTGGTTTCTTGTTCAGTCCATAGGCCTACATCATGTGGCAAACCGGTGAGCATGTGGCTCTATTGGTATAGGAGATACCTGAAAACATATCACACTTTTCATCATAGTGCTTTTACCAATGCATAAAATGCATGGAGAAGTCATTTCGAATGACTGGTCCTCAGTGTTGTGAGAACGATGACTGGTTAAAATTTTTGGTGGTTTCTTGTTCAGTCCATAGGACTACATCATGTGGCAAACCGGTGAGCATGTGGCTCTATTAGTATAGGAGATACCTGAAAACATATCACACTTTTCATCATAGTGCTTTTACCAATGCATAAAATGCATGGAGAAGTCATTTCGAATGACTGGTCCTCAGTGTTGTGAGAACGATGACTGGTTAAAATTTTTGGTGGTTTCTTGTTCAGTCCATAGGCCTACATCATGTGGCAAACCGGTGAGCATGTGGCTCTATTAGTATAGGAGATACCTGAAAACATATCACACTTTTCATCATAGTGCTTTTACCAATGCATAAAATGCATGGAGAAGTCATTTCGAATGACTGGTCCTCAGTGTTGTGAGAACGATGACTGGTTAAAATTTTTGGTGGTTTCTTGTTCAGTCCATAGGCCTACATCATGTGGCAAACCGGTGAGCATGTGGCTCTATTAGTATAGGAGATACCTGAAAACATATCACACTTTTCATCATAGTGCTTTTACCAATGCATAAAATGCATGGAGAACTCATTTCGAATGACTGGTCCTCAGTGTTGTGAGAACGATGACTGGTTAAAATTTTTGGTGGTTTCTTGTTTAGTCCATAGGCCTACATCATGTGGCAAACCGGTGAGCATGTGGCTCTATTAGTATAGGAGATACCTGAAAACATATCACACTTTTCATCATAGTGCTTTTACCAATGCATAAAATGCATGGAGAAGTCATTTCGAATGACTGGTCCTCAGTGTTGTGAGAACGATGACTGGTTAAAATTTTTGGTGGTTTCTTGTTCAGTCCATAGGCCTACATCGTGTGGCAAACCGGTGAGCATGTGGCTCTATTAGTATAGGAGATACCTGAAAACATATCACACTTTTCATCATAGTGCTTTTACCAATGCATAAAATGCATGGAGAAGTCATTTCGAATGACTGGTCCTCAGTGTTGTGAGAACGATGACTGGTTAAAATTTTTGGTGGTTTCTTGTTCAGTCCATAGGCCTACATCATGTGGCAAACCGGTGAGCATGTGGCTCTATTAGTATAGGAGATACCTGAAAACATATCACACTTTTCATCATAGTGCTTTTACCAATGCATAAAATGCATGGAGAAGTCATTTCGAATGACTGGTCCTCAGTGTTGTGAGAACGATGACTGGTTAAAATTTTTGGTGGTTTCTTGTTCAGTCCATAGGCCTACATCATGTGGCAAACCGGTGAGCATGTGGCTCTATTAGTATAGGAGGTACCTGAAAACATATCACACTTTTCATCATAGTGCTTTTACCAATGCATAAAATGCATGGAGAAGTCATTTCGAATGACTGGTCCTCAGTGTTGTGAGAACGATGACTGGTTAAAATTATTGGTGGTTTCTTGTTCAGTCCATAGGCCTACATCATGTGGCAAACCGGTGAGCATGTGGCTCTATTAGTATAGGAGATACCTGAAAACATATCACACTTTTCATCATAGTGCTTTTACCAATGCATAAAATGCATGGAGAAGTCATTTCGAATGACTGGTCCTCAGTGTTGTGAGAACGATGACTGGTTAAAATTTTTGGTGGTTTCTTGTTCAGTCCATAGGCCTACATCATGTGGCAAACCGGTTAGCATGTGGCTCTATTAGTATAGGAGATACCTGAAAACATATCACACTTTTCATCATAGTGCTTTTACCAATGCATAAAATGCATGGAGAAGTCATTTCGAATGACTGGTCCTCAGTGTTGTGAGAACGATGACTGGTTAAAATTTTTGGTGGTTTCTTGTTCAGTCCATAGGCCTACATCATGTGGCAAACCGTTGAGCATGTGGCTCTATTAGTATAGGAGATACCTGAAAACATATCACACTTTTCATCATAGTGCTTTTACCAATGCATAAAATGTATGGAGAAGTCATTTCGAATGACTGGTCCTCAGTGTTGTGAGAACGATGACTGGTTAAAATTTTTGGTGGTTTCTTGTTCAGTCCATAGGCCTACATCATGTGGCAAACCGGTGAGCATGTGGCTCTATTAGTATAGGAGATACCTGAAAACATATCACACTTTTCATCATAGTGCTTTTACCAATGCATAAAATGCATGGAGAAGTCATTTCGAATGACTGGACCTCAGTGTTGTGAGAACGATGACTGGTTAAAATTTTTGGTGGTTTCTTGTTCAGTCCATAGGCCTACATCATGCGGCAAACCGGTGAGCATGTGGCTCTATTAGTATAGGAGATACCTGAAAACATATCACACTTTTCATCATAGTGCTTTTACCAATGCATAAAATGCATGGAGAAGTCATTTCGAATGACTGGTCCTCAGTGTTGTGAGAACGATGACTGGTTAAAATTTTTGGTGGTTTCTTGTTCAGTCCATAGGCCTACATCATGTGGCAAACCGGTGAGCATGTGGCTCTATTAGTATAGGAGATACCTGAAAACATATCACACTTTTCATCATAGTGCTTTTACCAATGCATAAAATGCATGGAGAAGTCATTTCGAATGACTGGTCCTCAGTGTTGTGAGAACGATGACTGGTTAAAATTTTTGGTGGTTTCTTGTTCAGTCCATAGGCCTACATCATGTGGCAAACCGGTGAGCATGTGGCTCTATTAGTATAGGAGATACCTGAAAACATATCACACTTTTCATCATAGTGCTTTTACCAATGCATAAAATGCATGGAGAAGTCATTTCGAATGACTGGTCCTCAGTGTTGTGAGAACGATGACTGGTTAAAATTTTTGGTGGTTTCTTGTTCAGTCCATAGGCCTACATCATGTGGCAAACCGGTGAGCATGTGGCTCTATTAGTATAGGAGATACCTGAAAACATATCACACTTTTCATCATAGTGCTTTTACCAATGCATAAAATGCATGGAGAAGTCATTTCGAATGACTGGTCCTCAGTGTTGTGAGAACGATGACTGGTTAAAATTTTTGGTGGTTTCTTGGTCAGTCCATAGGCCTACATCATGTGGCAAACCGGTGAGCATGTGGCTCTATTAGTATAGGAGATACCTGAAAACATATCACACTTTTCATCATAGTGCTTTTACCAATGCATAAAATGCATGGAGAAGTCATTTCGAATGACTGGTCCTCAGTGTTGTGAGAACGATGACTGGTTAAAATTTTTGGTGGTTTCTTGTTCAGTCCATAGGCCTACATCATGTGGCAAACCGGTGAGCATGTGGCTCTATTAGTATAGGAGATACCTGAAAACATATCACACTTTTCATCATAGTGCTTTTACCAATGCATAAAATGCATGGAGAACTCATTTCGAATGACTGGTCCTCAGTGTTGTGAGAACGATGACTGGTTAAAATTTTTGGTGGTTTCTTGTTTAGTCCATAGGCCTACATCATGTGGCAAACCGGTGAGCATGTGGCTCTATTAGTATAGGAGATACCTGAAAACATATCACACTTTTCATCATAGTGCTTTTACCAATGCATAAAATGCATGGAGAAGTCATTTCGAATGACTGGTCCTCAGTGTTGTGAGAACGATGACTGGTTAAAATTTTTGGTGGTTTCTTGTTCAGTCCATAGGCCTACATCGTGTGGCAAACCGGTGAGCATGTGGCTCTATTAGTATAGGAGATACCTGAAAACATATCACACTTTTCATCATAGTGCTTTTACCAATGCATAAAATGCATGGAGAAGTCATTTCGAATGACTGGTCCTCAGTGTTGTGAGAACGATGACTGGTTAAAATTTTTGGTGGTTTCTTGTTCAGTCCATAGGCCTACATCATGTGGCAAACCGGTGAGCATGTGGCTCTATTAGTATAGGAGATACCTGAAAACATATCACACTTTTCATCATAGTGCTTTTACCAATGCATAAAATGCATGGAGAAGTCATTTCGAATGACTGGTCCTCAGTGTTGTGAGAACGATGACTGGTTAAAATTTTTGGTGGTTTCTTGTTCAGTCCATAGGCCTACATCATGTGGCAAACCGGTGAGCATGTGGCTCTATTAGTATAGGAGGTACCTGAAAACATATCACACTTTTCATCATAGTGCTTTTACCAATGCATAAAATGCATGGAGAAGTCATTTCGAATGACTGGTCCTCAGTGTTGTGAGAACGATGACTGGTTAAAATTATTGGTGGTTTCTTGTTCAGTCCATAGGCCTACATCATGTGGCAAACCGGTGAGCATGTGGCTCTATTAGTATAGGAGATACCTGAAAACATATCACACTTTTCATCATAGTGCTTTTACCAATGCATAAAATGCATGGAGAAGTCATTTCGAATGACTGGTCCTCAGTGTTGTGAGAACGATGACTGGTTAAAATTTTTGGTGGTTTCTTGTTCAGTCCATAGGCCTACATCATGTGGCAAACCGGTTAGCATGTGGCTCTATTAGTATAGGAGATACCTGAAAACATATCACACTTTTCATCATAGTGCTTTTACCAATGCATAAAATGCATGGAGAAGTCATTTCGAATGACTGGTCCTCAGTGTTGTGAGAACGATGACTGGTTAAAATTTTTGGTGGTTTCTTGTTCAGTCCATAGGCCTACATCATGTGGCAAACCGTTGAGCATGTGGCTCTATTAGTATAGGAGATACCTGAAAACATATCACACTTTTCATCATAGTGCTTTTACCAATGCATAAAATGTATGGAGAAGTCATTTCGAATGACTGGTCCTCAGTGTTGTGAGAACGATGACTGGTTAAAATTTTTGGTGGTTTCTTGTTCAGTCCATAGGCCTACATCATGTGGCAAACCGGTGAGCATGTGGCTCTATTAGTATAGGAGATACCTGAAAACATATCACACTTTTCATCATAGTGCTTTTACCAATGCATAAAATGCATGGAGAAGTCATTTCGAATGACTGGACCTCAGTGTTGTGAGAACGATGACTGGTTAAAATTTTTGGTGGTTTCTTGTTCAGTCCATAGGCCTACATCATGCGGCAAACCGGTGAGCATGTGGCTCTATTAGTATAGGAGATACCTGAAAACATATCACACTTTTCATCATAGTGCTTTTACCAATGCATAAAATGCATGGAGAAGTCATTTCGAATGACTGGTCCTCAGTGTTGTGAGAACGATGACTGGTTAAAATTTTTGGTGGTTTCTTGTTCAGTCCATAGGCCTACATCATGTGGCAAACCGGTGAGCATGTGGCTCTATTAGTATAGGAGATACCTGAAAACATATCACACTTTTCATCATAGTGCTTTTACCAATGCATAAAATGCATGGAGAAGTCATTTCGAATGACTGGTCCTCAGTGTTGTGAGAACGATGACTGGTTAAAATTTTTGGTGGTTTCTTGTTCAGTCCATAGGCCTACATCATGTGGCAAACCGGTGAGCATGTGGCTCTATTAGTATAGGAGATACCTGAAAACATATCACACTTTTCATCATAGTGCTTTTACCAATGCATAAAATGCATGGAGAAGTCATTTCGAATGACTGGTCCTCAGTGTTGTGAGAACGATGACTGGTTAAAATTTTTGGTGGTTTCTTGTTCAGTCCATAGGCCTACATCATGTGGCAAACCGGTGAGCATGTGGCTCTATTAGTATAGGAGATACCTGAAAACATATCACACTTTTCATCATAGTGCTTTTACCAATGCATAAAATGCATGGAGAAGTCATTTCGAATGACTGGTCCTCAGTGTTGTGAGAACGATGACTGGTTAAAATTTTTGGTGGTTTCTTGGTCAGTCCATAGGCCTACATCATGTGGCAAACCGGTGAGCATGTGGCTCTATTAGTATAGGAGATACCTGAAAACATATCACACTTTTCATCATAGTGCTTTTACCAATGCATAAAATGCATGGAGAAGTCATTTCGAATGACTGGTCCTCAGTGTTGTGAGAACGATGACTGGTTAAAATTTTTGGTGGTTTCTTGTTCAGTCCATAGGCCTACATCATGTGGCAAACCGGTGAGCATGTGGCTCTATTAGTATAGGAGATACCTGAAAACATATCACACTTTTCATCATAGTGCTTTTACCAATGCATAAAATGCATGGAGAAGTCATTTCGAATGACTGGTCCTCAGTGTTGTGAGAACGATGACTGGTTAAAATTTTTGGTGGTTTCTTGTTCAGTCCATAGGCCTACATCATGTGGCAAACCGGTGAGCATGTGGCTCTATTAGTATAGGAGATACCTGAAAACATATCACACTTTTCATCATAGTGCTTTTACCAATGCATAAAATGCATGGAGAAGTCATTTCGAATGACTGGTCCTCAATGTTGTGAGAACGATGACTGGTTAAAATTTTTGGTGGTTTCTTGTTCAGTCCATAGGCCTACATCATGTGGCAAACCGATGAGCATGTGGCTCTATTAGTATAGGAGATACCTGAAAACATATCACAGTTTTCATCATAGTGCTTTTACCAATGCATAAAATGCATGGAGAAGTCATTTCGAATGACTGGTCCTCAGTGTTGTGAGAACGATGACTGGTTAAAATTTTTGATGGTTTCTTGTTTAGTCCATAGGCCTACATCATGTGGCAAACCGGTGAGCATGTGGCTCTATTAGTATAGGAGATACCTGAAAACATATCACACTTTTCATCATAGTGCTTTTACCAATGCATAAAATGCATGGAGAAGTCATTTTGAATGACTGGTCCTCAGTGTTGTGAGAACGATGACTGGTTAAAATTTTTGGTGGTTTCTTGTTCAGTCCATAGGCCTACATCATGTGGCAAACCGGTGAGCATGTGGCTCTATTGGTTAGGAGATACCTGAAAACATATCACACTTTTCATCATAGTGCTTTTACCAATGCATAAAATGCATGGAGAAGTCATTTCGAATGACTGGTCCTCAGTGTTGTGAGAACGATGACTGGTTAAAATTTTTGGTGGTTTCTTGTTCAGTCCATAGGCCTACATCATGTGGCAAACCGGTGAGCATGTGGCTCTATTAGTATAGGAGATACCTGAAAACATATCACACTTTTCATCATAGTGCTTTTACCAATGCATAAAATGCATGGAGAAGTCATTTCGAATGACTGGTCCTCAGTGTTGTGAGAACGATGACTGGTTAAAATTTTTGGTGGTTTCTTGTTCAGTCCATAGGCCTACATCATGTGGCAAACCGGTGAGCATGTGGCTCTATTAGTATAGGAGATACCTGAAAACTAGAGTTGAGCGACCTTGACCTTTTTAGAGTCGAGCCGGGTTTTGCGAAACCCGACTATGTCCAAAGTCGGGTCGAGTGAAATCGGCCGATTATGACGTAAAGTCGGGATCGACCGAAACACGAAACCCAATGCAAGTCAATGGGGCAGCATAGTCGGCAGTGAGTGGGGGCCAGGAAAACACCTAGAGTGCCCATTTTAATGTCAAAACCATCCATTCTTCTTAATGAAGCTTGTCAAGCGTAATTTACCTTAAAATAATTGGAAGGCATTTGAAATTGGGGGTCATTTGGCTAAAGTTGTGGGGGGTAGGGCTGGTTCAAGTAATTAGTGGGCCCAGTAAATCTGGACCACGTCACGGCAGTGGAGCAGGGAGAGGTATTTCAACTTTGCAAGTGCTGTGATCCTGAGCAAGCAGGGGGGGCCCACTCGTTGGCATTGGCACTGGCACAGGGCCCCTCAAAGTACAGCGGTGTGTTTGCACGGCGGGGGCGCCTCCCACCGGCAGCAACACTTTTGCGTACTATGAGAGGCCCTGTGCCAGTGACGTCGCCAACTAGTATTCCTCCCCCCACCTGATGAAGGAACCTGCACTTTCATCTGCACCTTCCTCTTTGTCCCCGTGTAAGGTGGTATGGTATGCGGGAAGAGCAACCTGACTTTCAGCAGGGTCACAATGTTGTTGTGTAGCGTGCACGGGGAATGTTGCGTTATGGGTCAATGTACCAGCAGACTCATCTATCACTGGCTGGGCAATGGGCACGATGAAGTGGAAACACAGATATAGGCCCAAAGAATAAAGTGGGCTAAATGCAGTTCAAAATTGGTAACACAGGAATAACCAGGGGGCATTGCAGTGGAGGACAACTGGAATGAGAGGCTGACACAGAGAGTAGGGCCAAATCAGTAAGTAGTCGAAATGCAGTTCAAAATTGGCAACCGTAGTAAACAGGCGGCACAGCTTTGTTCAGTGGAGGAGAACAGCAAGGAGTGGCAGACACCGATAGTAGGCCCCAACCCAACTAGTAGGCCAAATGCAGTCTAACATTAACAACTACTTAACGAGAGGCTGAAAATGGAATTTCAGGACAGGAAACCAGGAGAACAGCAAGGAGTGGCAGACACCGATAGTAGGCCCCAAACCAACTAGTACGCCAAATGCAGTTGTTCCATTTAACCACAATTTAATGAGAGCCTGAAGATAGAAGCTCAGGAAAGGCAACCTGGGGAACACCTTGGAGTGTAACACACCATCTCTCTCCACCCCATACCCATTTTGTAGGCCTAATGCTGTGTACTTTTCTACAACTACTAAACGAGAGTCGGAAGACCGAAGCAATGGCAAGGAAACCTGGGGAACACCTTGGAGTGTAACACACCATCTCTCTCCACCCGATACCCATTTTGTAGGCCTAATGCAGTGTAGTTTTCTACAACTACTAAACGAGAGTCGGAAGATCGAAGCAATGGCGAGGAAACCTGGAGAACACCTTGGAGTGTAACACACCATCTCTCTCCACCCCATTCCCCATTTTTTAGGCCTAATGCAGCCTACTTTCCGACACCTACTAAACGAGAGCATGAAGATCGAAGCTCAGGAAAGGCAACCTGGGGAACACCTTGGAGTGTAACAACAACCTCTCTCTACACCACGGAAGGGCTGATTCTTAGGAAGGAAGGCTGTTGTAAATAAGCATTGCGCGTCCGAGGGTGATTATATTCTTATTCGGTATCTACTCACCCTCGGACGCGCCATGCTTCTTGATTTGTAATTAATGTTTATTTGCAATGTGCTTTTGACTTACTCAATTATTTTTTTAATTATTGATTTTATTAAATTAATAGTTTAACATCTTATTGGAAATAATTTAAAGGAGACGCGACAGGACAACACTCGGTGGATGCCATATCTGTGTTAACAACTCCAAAAAACTTTCAGTTAACTTCTTGCAGGAGAAAGAAATTGTAGCTGTTGGACCTTTGTAGTACAGTTCCAGATATTTGTTGTGTGTTTGTTTTGATTGTTAAAATGTCTGCATTTGAGATCTCAACACGATCTTATTTTTTATAATCAAATTAATTTTTTAAATATTTTATTAGGTTGGTTCAAGGGGTACACGGGCCGCAGTAGACAGGTCAGTGGAGGCCTAGTGGAAGGAGGGACCGCAGATGCGCCACTGTTTCACCCATACACAATTAGTAGGCCTAATGCAGCGTAGTTTCCAACAGCTACTAAACGAGAGCCGGAAGATCGAAGCTCAGGAAAGGCAACCTGGGGAACACCTTGGAGTGTAACAACAACCTCTCTCTACACCACGGAAGGGCTGATTCTTAGGAAGGAAGGCTGTTGTAAATAAGCATTGCGCGTCCGAGGGTGATTATATTCTTATTCGGTATCTACTCACCCTCGGACGCGCCATGCTTCTTGATTTGTAATTAATGTTTATTTGCAATGTGCTTTTGACTTACTCAATTATTTTTTTAATTATTGATTTTATTAAATTAATAGTTTAACATCTTATTGGAAATAATTTAAAGGAGACGCGACAGGACAACACTCGGTGGATGCCATATCTGTGTTAACAACTCCAAAAAACTTTCAGTTAACTTCTTGCAGGAGAAAGAAATTGTAGCTGTTGGACCTTTGTAGTACAGTTCCAGATATTTGTTGTGTGTTTGTTTTGATTGTTAAAATGTCTGCATTTGAGATCTCAACACGATCTTATTTTTTATAATCAAATTAATTTTTTAAATATTTTATTAGGTTGGTTCAAGGGGTACACGGGCCGCAGTAGACAGGTCAGTGGAGGCCTAGTGGAAGGAGGGACCGCAGATGCGCCACTGTTTCACCCATACACAATTAGTAGGCCTAATGCAGCGTAGTTTCCAACAGCTACTAAACGAGAGCCGGAAGATCGAAGCTCAGGAAAGGCAACCTGGGGAACACCTTGGAGTGTAACAACAACCTCTCTCTACACCACGGAAGGGCTGATTCTTAGGAAGGAAGGCTGTTGTAAATAAGCATTGCGCGCCCGAGGGTGATTATATTCTTATTCGGTATCTACTCACCCTCGGACGCGCCATGCTTCTTGATTTGTAATTAATGTTTATTTGCAATGTGCTTTTGATTTACTCAATTATTTTTTTAATTATTGATTTTATTAAATTAATAGTTTAACATCTTATTGGAAATAATTTAAAGGAGACGCGACAGGACAACACTCGGTGGATGCCATATCTGTGTTAACAACTCCAAAAAACTTTCAGTTAACTTCTTGCAGGAGAAAGAAATTGTAGCTGTTGGACCTTTGTAGTACAGTTCCAGATATTTGTTGTGTGTTTGTTTTGATTGTTAAAATGTCTGCATTTGAGATCTCAACACGATCTTATTTTTTATAATCAAATTAATTTTTTAAATATTTTATTAGGTTGGTTCAAGGGGTACACGGGCCGCAGTAGACAGGTCAGTGGAGGCCTAGTGGAAGGAGTGACCGCAGACAGGCATCGAAGGCCTAAAATAATCACACATGGCTGTAGGCAATTTTAAATTGGTTCCAGGGGTACACGGGCAGCAGTGGTGTGGTCAGTGGAGGCCTAGTGGAAGGAGTGACCACAGACAGGCATCGAAGGCCTAAAATATTAACACATGGCTGTAGGCAATTTTAAATTGGTTCCAGGGGTACTTGGGCAGCAGTGCCCTGGTCAGTGTAGTAGTAGTTGAAAGAATGGACCGCAGACAGGCATCGAAGGCCTAAAATAAAAAAATTGGGCTGGCTGTAGGCAATTTTAAATTGGTTCCAGGGGTACATGGGCAGCAGTGGTGTGGTCAGTGGAGGCCTAGTGGAAGGAGTGACCGCAGACAGGCATCGAAGGCCTAAAATAATAACACATGGCTGTAGGCAATTTTAAATTGGTTCCAGGGTTACACGGGCAGCAGTGGTGTGGTCAGTGGAGGCCTAGTGGAAGGAGTGACCGCAGACAGGCATCGAAGGCCTAAAATAATCACACATGGCTGTAGGCAATTTTAAATTGGTTCCAGGGGTACACGGGCAGCAGTGGTGTGGTCAGTGGAGGCCTAGTGGAAGGAGTGACCACAGACAGGCATCGAAGGCCTAAAATAATAACACATGGCTGTAGGCAATTTTAAATTGGTTCCAGGGTTACACGGGCAGCAGTGGTGTGGTCAGTGGAGGCCTAGTGGAAGGAGTGACCGCAGACAGGCATCGAAGGCCTAAAATAATCACACATGGCTGTAGGCAATTTTAAATTGGTTCCAGGGGTACACGGGCAGCAGTGATGTGGTCAGTGGAGGCCTAGTGGAAGGAGTGACCACAGACAGGCATCGAAGGCCTAAAATATTAACACATGGCTGTAGGCAATTTTAAATTGGTTCCAGGGGTACTTGGGCAGCAGTGCCCTGGTCAGTGTAGTAGTAGTTGAAAGAATGGACCGCAGACAGGCATCGAAGGCCTAAAATAAAAAAATTGGGCTGGCTGTAGGCAATTTTAAATTGGTTCCAGGGGTACACGGGCAGCAGTGGTGTGGTCAGTGGAGGCCTAGTGGAAGGAGTGACCGCAGACAGGCATCGAAGGCCTAAAATAATAACACATGGCTGTAGGCAATTTTAAATTGGTTCCAGGGTTACACGGGCAGCAGTGGTGTGGTCAGTGGAGGCCTAGTGGAAGGAGTGACCGCAGACAGGCATCGAAGGCCTAAAATAATCACACATGGCTGTAGGCAATTTTAAATTGGTTCCAGGGGTACACGGGCAGCAGTGGTGTGGTCAGTGGAGGCCTAGTGGAAGGAGTGACCACAGACAGGCATCGAAGGCCTAAAATATTAACACATGGCTGTAGGCAATTTTAAATTGGTTCCAGGGGTACTTGGGCAGCAGTGCCCTGGTCAGTGTAGTAGTAGTTGAAAGAATGGACCGCAGACAGGCATCGAAGGCCTAAAATAAAAAAATTGGGCTGGCTGTAGGCAATTTTAAATTGGTTCCAGGGGTACACGGGCAGCAGTGGTGTGGTCAGTGGAGGCCTAGTGGAAGGAGTGACCGCAGACAGGCATCGAAGGCCTAAAATAATAACACATGGCTGTAGGCAATTTTAAATTGGTTCCAGGGTTACACGGGCAGCAGTGGTGTGGTCAGTGGAGGCCTAGTGGAAGGAGTGACCGCAGACAGGCATCGAAGGCCTAAAATAATCACACATGGCTGTAGGCAATTTTAAATTGGTTCCAGGGGTACACGGGCAGCAGTGGTGTGGTCAGTGGAGGCCTAGTGGAAGGAGTGACCACAGACAGGCATCGAAGGCCTAAAATATTAACACATGGCTGTAGGCAATTTTAAATTGGTTCCAGGGGTACTTGGGCAGCAGTGCCCTGGTCAGTGTAGTAGTAGTTGAAAGAATGGACCGCAGACAGGCATCGAAGGCCTAAAATAAAAAAATTGGGCTGGCTGTAGGCAATTTTAAATTGGTTCCAGGGGTACACGGGCAGCAGTGGTGTGGTCAGTGGAGGCCTAGTGGAAGGAGTGACCGCAGACAGGCATCGAAGGCCTAAAATAATCACACATGGCTGTAGGCAATTTTAAATTGGTTCCAGGGTTACACGGGCAGCAGTGGTGTGGTCAGTGGAGGCCTAGTGGAAGGAGTGACCGCAGACAGGCATCGAAGGCCTAAAATAATCACACATGGCTGTAGGCAATTTTAAATTGGTTCCAGGGGTACACGGGCAGCAGTGGTGTGGTCAGTGGAGGCCTAGTGGAAGGAGTGACCACAGACAGGCATCGAAGGCCTAAAATATTAACACATGGCTGTAGGCAATTTTAAATTGGTTCCAGGGGTACTTGGGCAGCAGTGCCCTGGTCAGTGTAGTAGTAGTTGAAAGAATGGACCGCAGACAGGCATCGAAGGCCTAAAATAAAAAAATTGGGCTGGCTGTAGGCAATTTTAAATTGGTTCCAGGGTTACACGGGCAGCAGTGGTGTGGTCAGTGGAGGCCTAGTGGAAGGAGTGACCGCAGACAGGCATCGAAGGCCTAAAATAATCACACATGGCTGTAGGCAATTTTAAATTGGTTCCAGGGGTACACGGGCAGCAGTGGTGTGGTCAGTGGAGGCCTAGTGGAAGGAGTGACCACAGACAGGCATCGAAGGCCTAAAATATTAACACATGGCTGTAGGCAATTTTAAATTGGTTCCAGGGGTACACGGGCAGCAGTGGTCTGGTCAGTGGAAGTCTAGTGGAAGGAGTGACCGCAGACAGGCTTCGAAGGCCTAACATAACAAAAATGTCAAAACAATGGTATTGTCAGTGCCAGGCATTGAAGGATGTCAGCGCCTAGACTACACATTGGTGAAGCTGTGAGAGATAATTTTGCTAGTGGTAGAGCACTGTTTGAGCTGGGGGGGGGGGAACTGGCTTGTGGCCGGCGGTACAGGCACAGGGCCCCTCATATTACAACGGTGAGTCTGACGTTGGGTGCGCACCACCACCGCCAGAGACACTTTATTGTACTATGAGGGACCCAGTGGCAGTGCCGTCGACCAAAAGCGGCCACACCCACCTCTTCAGACAAACAGCACTCTCAAGGGTCCAAGCGCAAAGTGGCGATAGCACGACCCCGTGTGGGGAGTTTGGCCATTTCGTGAGGTGGAAACATGTCGTATGCTGGACAATCAGGTGAAGAAAATTACGAGATTGGAAAAGTCATTCAGAATAGTCCACAGGCAAGACCTTTTCATAGGAAAGCTAGGTGTCAGCCGGGCAGGGTGGGGCAAAAGATTTTGAAATCCAGTTGTGGTTCATTTTAATGAAGGTTAGATCATCTACATTTTGGGTAGCCAGACGAGTCCTTTTTTCTGTTAGTATTGAACCTGCAGCACTGAATACTCTTTCTGATAGGACACTAGCTGCCGGGCAAGCAAGCTCCTGCAATGCATATTCTGCCAATTCTGGCCAGGTGTCTAATTTGGATGCCCAGTAATCAAATGGGAATGACGGTTGAGGGAGAACGTCGATAAGGGATGAAAAATAGTTTGTAACCATACTGGACAAATGTTGTCTCCTGTCACTTTGAATTGATGCTGCAGTACCTGTCCTGTCTGCGGTCATAGAAAAATCACTCCACAACCTGGTCAGAAAACCCCTCTGGCCAACGCCACTTCTGATTTCTGCCCCTCTAACACCTCTGGTCTGCTGGCCCCTGGAGCTCGTGTGAGAACGATCACGGGCGCTGTGTGCAGGGAATGCCAGAAGCAAACGGTCAACAAGAGTTGATTGTTTTGTTGCTAATATTAGTTCCAAGTTCTCATGTGGCATAATATTTTGCAATTTGCCTTTATAGCGAGGATCAAGGAGGCAGGCCAACCAGTAATCGTCATCGTTCATCATTTTTGTAATGCGTGTGTCCCTTTTGAGGATACGCAAGGCATAATCCGCCATGTGGGCCAAAGTTCCCATTGTCAAATCTGCGGTTGTGCTTGGTTGAGGGGCAGTTGCAGGCAAATCTACGTCACTTGTGTCCCTCAAAAAACCAGAACCCGGCCTTGCCACGCCACCAATTTCCCGTGCCCCCGGGAAAGCTTCCTCATTAAAAATATACTCATCCCCATCATCCTCCTCATCCTCCACCTCCTCTTCGCCCGGTACCTCGTCATGTACACTGCCCTGACCAGACAATCGCTGACTGTCATCAAGGCTTTCCTCTTCCTCTGGTGCAGACGCCTGATCCTTTATGTGCGTCAAACTTTGCATCAGCAGACGCATTAGGGGGATGCTCATGCTTATTATGGCGTTGTCTGCACTAACCAGCCGTGTGCATTCCTCAAAACACTGAAGGACTTGACACATGTCTTGAATCTTCGACCACTGCACACCTGACAACTCCATGTCTGCCATCCTACTGCCTGCCCGTGTATGTGTATCCTCCCACAAAAACATAACAGCCCGCCTCTGTTCGCACAGTCTCTGAAGCATGTGCAGTGTTGAGTTCCACCTTGTTGCAACGTCTATGATTAGGCGATGCTGGGGAAGGTTCAAAGAACGCTGATAGGTCTGCATACGGCTGGAGTGTACAGGCGAACGGCGGATATGTGCGCAAAGTCCACGCACTTTGAGGAGCAGGTCGGATAACCCCGGATAACTTTTCAGGAAGCACTGCACCACCAGGTTTAAGGTGTGAGCCAGGCAAGGAATGTGTTTCAGTTGGGAAAGGGAGATGGCAGCCATGAAATTCCTTCCGTTATCACTCACTACCTTGCCTGCCTCAAGATCTACAGTGCCCAGCCACGACTGCGTTTCTTGCTGCAAGAACTCGGACAGAACTTCCGCGGTGTGTCTATTGTCGCCCAAACACTTCATAGCCAATACAGCCTGCTGACGTATGCCAGTAGCTGCCCCATAATGGGAGACCTGGTGTGCAACAGTGGCAGGTGCGGATGGAGTGTTTGTGCGACTGCGGTCTGTGGACGAGCTCTTGCTTCTGCAGGAGGACGAGGAGGAGGAGGAGGAGGAGGGGGTGCGAACGGCTACAGACAACTGTTTACTAGACCGTGGGCTAGGCAGAACTGTCCCAAACTTGCTGTCCCCTGTGGACCCTGAATCCACCACATTTACCCAGTGTGCCGTGATGGACACGTAACGTCCCTGGCCATGCCTACTGGTCCATGCATCTGTTGTCAGGTGCACCTTTGTGCTCACAGATTGCCTGAGTGCATGGACGATGCGCTCTTTAACATGCTGGTGGAGGGCTGGGATGGCTTTTCTGGAAAAAAAGTGTCGACTGGGTAGCTCGTAGCGTGGTACAGCGTAGTCCATCAGGTCTTTGAAAGCTTCGCTTTCAACTAACCGGTAGGGCATCATCTCTAACGAGATTAGTCTAGCTATGTGGGCGTTCAAACCCTGTGTACGCGGATGCGAGGCTAAGTACTTCCTTTTTCTAACCATAGTCTCATGTAGGGTGAGCTGGACTGGAGAGATGGAGATCGTGGAACTAGCGGGGGTGCCGGTGGACATGGCAGACTGAGAGACGGTGGGAGATGGTATTGTTGCCGCCGGTGCCCTAGATGCAGTGTTTCCTACTACGAAACTGGTGATTCCCTGACCCTGACTGCTTTGGCCTGGCAAAGATACCTGCACAGATACAGCAGGTGGTGCGCTAAATGGTGGTCCTACACTGCCGGAAGGGATGTTGCGTTGATGACTAGCTTCATTGGCCGAGGGTGCAACAACCTTAAGGGACGTTTGGTAGTTAGTCCAAGCTTTCAAATGCATGGTGGTTAAATGTCTATGCATGCAACTAGTATTGAGACTTTTCAGATTCTGACCTCTGCTTAAGGAAGTAGAACATTTTTGACAGATGACTTTGCGCTGATCAATTGGATGTTGTTTAAAAAAATGCCAGACTGCACTCTTTCTAGCATCGGATACCTTTTCAGGCATTGCAGACTGAGCTTTAACCGGATGGCCACGCTGTCCTCCACCAGGTTTTGGCTTTGCCACGCGTTTTGGGCAAGATACGGGCCCGGCAGATGGAACCTGTGGCGATGTTGATGCCTGCTGCGGCCCCTCCTCCTCCTCTGCTTCAGAACTGCTGCCGCCTGCACCCTGTTCCCCCAATGGCTGCCAATCGGGGTCAAGAACTGGGTCATCTAATAACTCTTCTTGTACCTCCTGCGCAACTTCGTCTGTGTCACCGTGTCGTTCGGTGGTATAGCGTTCGTGATGGGGCAACATAGTCTCATCAGGGTCTGATTCTTGATCAGCACCCTGCGAGGGCAATGTTGTGGTCTGAGTCAAAGGACCAGCATAGTAGTCTGGCTGTGGCTGTGCGTCAGTGCACTCCATGTCAGATTCAATTTGTAATGGGCATGGACTGTTAACTGCTTCACTTTCTAAGCCAGGGACGGTATGTGTAAAGAGCTCCATGGAGTAACCCGTTGTGTCGCCTGCTGCATTCTTCTCTGTTGTTGTTTTTGCTGAAGAGGACAAGGAAGTGACTTGTCCCTGACCGTGAACATCCACTAACGACGCGCTGCTTTTACTTTTACCAGTTTCACGAGAGGAGGCAAAAGAGCTAGAGGCTGAGTCAGCAAGATAAGCCAAAACTTGCTCTTGCTGCTCCGGCTTTAAAAGCGGTTTTCCTAATCCCAGAAAAGGGAGCGTTCGAGGCCTTGTGTAGCCGGACGACGAACCTGGCTCCACAGCTCCAGACTTAGGTGCAATATTTTTTTCCCCACGACCACCTGATGCTCCACCACTACCACTACCCTCATTACCAGCTGACAATGAACGCCCCCGGCCACGACCTCTTCCACTAGACTTCCTCATTGTTTTAAAAACGTAACCAAACTAACGTTATTTGTTGCAGTCACACAACTTACACGGTGAGCTATAACTTCAGTATGATTTAGCTACCCCTTTACAGGTTGGTGAGACCACCGCGAAAATCAGGCACAATGTTACACACTCTTTTTTTGGTGGCTGCAAATTAGAGAGATGCCCCACACGCAGGGCTGTCACTGAAGCACAAATGTTAATATTAATGTCACACTATTATTTGTTTTTTATTTTTATTTTTTTCAGGAACACTTTAGAAACCCCCCCCAAAAAAAAAAATTGATTTTTGCAGGGAGAATTTAGAAAACAAATGTAACAAACTATATGCTTTCTATGGGCCACTGAGTGAGAGATGACGCACACAGGAATCAGGAGTGGCACACAAGCCCAGAGGCCAATATTTTTCTACCAATGATTGATGGAGTTATTTTCTCTGGTAGATTTTGGAACCCAAATCAAGGAAAAAAAATATAGGCTTTCTATGGACCACAATTGGAGAGAGAGAGAGAGAGAGAGAGAGAGATGGCACACCCAGGAGTCAAGACTGGCACACAAGCAGAAAGGCCAATATTAATCTCCCACTGTTTTTTTTTTTTTTTTTTTTTTTTCAGGGAGACTTTAGAAAAAAAAAAAATAAAAAAAATATGATTTTATCAGGAAGAATTTAGAAACCAAATAAAATAAAATGATTTTTTCAGGGAGAATTTAGAAAACAAATAAAACCAAAAATAGGCGTTCTATGGCCCACTGACTGAGAGATGACGCACACAGGAATCAGGAGTGGCACACAAGCCCAGAGGCCAATATTTTTCTACCAATGATTGATGGAGTTATTTTCTCTGGTAGATTTTGGAACCCAAATCAAGGAAAAAAAATATAGGCTTTCTATGGACCACAATTGGAGAGAGAGAGAGAGAGAGAGAGAGAGAGAGAGAGAGAGATGGCACACCCAGGAGTCAAGACTGGCACACAAGCAGAAAGGCCAATATTAATCTCCCACTGTTTTTTTTTTTTTTTTTTTTTTTTCAGGGAGACTTTAGAAAAAAAAATAATAAAAAAAATATGATTTTATCAGGAAGAATTTAGAAACCAAATAAAATAAAATGATTTTTTCAGGGAGAATTTAGAAAACAAATAAAACCAAAAATAGGCGTTCTATGGCCCACTGACTAAGAGAGAGAGAGAGAGATGGAACGCTTAGTACTGGCACACAAGCCCAAAGGGCAATATTAATCTCCCTTTTTTTTTCCAGGGAGAATTTCTAAAACCCCCCCCAAAAAAAAAATAGGCTTTCTATGGCCCACTATTTGTGAGAGAGATGGGACGCTCAGGACTGGCACAGATGGCACGCTCACAACTGGCACACAAGCCCAGAGGCCAATATTAATCTCCCTTTTTTCAGGGAAAATTTATAAAACCAAAAAAAAAATTAAATAGGCTTTCTATGGCCCACTATTTGTGAGAGAGATGGGACGCTCAGGACTGGCACAGATGGCACGCTCAGGACTGGCACAGAAGCCCAGAGGCCAATATTAATCTCCCTTTTTTTCTGGGAGAATTTATAAAACCAAAAAAATATTTAAATAGGCTTTCTATGGCCCACTATTTGTGAGAGAGATGGCACGCTCAGGACTGGCACAGATGGCACGCTCACAACTGGCACACAAGCCCAGAGGCCAATATTAATCTCCCTTTTTTCAGGGAAAATTTATAAAACCAAAAAAAAATTTAAATAGGCTTTCTATGGCCCACTATTTGTGAGAGAGATGGCACGCTCAGGACTGGCACAGATGGCACGCTCACAACTGGCACACAAGCCCAGAGGCCAATATTAATCTCCCTTTTTTCAGGGAAAATTTATAAAACCAAAAAAAAAATTAAATAGGCTTTCTATGGCCCACTATTTGTGAGAGAGATGGCACGCTCAGGACTGGCACAGATGGCACGCTCACAACTGGCACACAAGCCCAGAGGCCAATATTAATCTCCCTTTTTTCAGGGAAAATTTATAAAACCAAAAAAAAAATTAAATAGGCTTTCTATGGCCCACTATTTGTGAGAGAGATGGGACGCTCAGGACTGGCACAGATGGCACGCTCAGGACTGGCACAGAAGCCCAGAGGCCAATATTAATCTCCCTTTTTTTCTGGGAGAATTTATAAAACCAAAAAAATATTTAAATAGGCTTTCTATGGCCCACTATTTGTGAGAGAGATGGCACGCTCAGGACTGGCACAGATGGCACGCTCACAACTGGCACACAAGCCCAGAGGCCAATATTAATCTCCCTTTTTTCAGGGAAAATTTATAAAACCAAAAAAAAAATTAAATAGGCTTTCTATGGCCCACTATTTGTGAGAGAGATGGCACGCTCAGGACTGGCACAGATGGCACGCTCACAACTGGCACACAAGCCCAGAGGCCAATATTAATCTCCCTTTTTTTCTGGGAGAATTTATAAAACCAAAAAAATATTTAAATAGGCTTTCTATGGCCCACTATTTGTGAGAGAGATGGCACGCTCAGGACTGGCACAGATGGCACGCTCACAACTGGCACACAAGCCCAGAGGCCAATATTAATCTCCCTTTTTTCAGGGAAAATTTATAAAACCAAAAAAAAAATTAAATAGGCTTTCTATGGCCCACTATTTGTGAGAGAGATGGCACGCTCAGGACTGGCACAGATGGCACGCTCACAACTGGCATACAAGCCCAGAGGCCAATATTAATCTCCCTTTTTTCAGGGAAAATTTATAAAACCAAAAAAAAAATTAAATAGGCTTTCTATGGCCCACTATTTGTGAGAGAGATGGCACGCTCAGGACTGGCACAGATGGCACGCTCACAACTGGCACACAAGCCCAGAGACCAATATTAATCTCCCTTTTTTCAGGGAAAATTTATAAAACCCAAAAAAAAATTAAATAGGCTTTCTATGGCCCACTATTTGTGAGAGAGATGGGACGCTCAGGACTGGCACAGATGGCACGCTCAGGACTGGCACAGAAGCCCAGAGGCCAATATTAATCTCCCTTTTTTTCAGGGAGAATTTATAAAACCCAAAAAAAAATAAAATAGGCTTTCTATGGCCCACTATTTGTGAGAGAGATGGCACACTCAGGACTGGCACACAAGCCCAAAGGCCAATATTAATCTCCCACTGTATTTTTATCAGGGAGAATTTATACACCCCACAAAAAAAAATACAGAAAAATGAAAAGGCTTTCTATGGCCCACTATGTGAGAGAGATGGCACACACAGGGATGGCACTCTAGCAGAAATGCCAAATTGCCAATCTTAATCTCCCACCAAAAAAAAAAAAAAAAAAAAAACAGGGAATGTCCTACAATTACTATCTCCCTGCCTGCAGTAATCTCAGCCAGGTATGGCAGGCAGCTACTATCTCCCTGCCTGCAGTAATCTCAGCCAGGTATGGCAGGCAGCAATAAGGAGTGGACTGATGCACAAATGAAATAAAAAGTGTGGACAAACAAAAAAGATAGCTGTGCAGAAAGGAAGGAACAAGAGGATTTGTGCTTTGAAAAAAGCAGTTGGTTTGCACAGCGGCGTACACACAGCAATGCAGCTATCAGGGAGCCTTCTAGGGCAGCCCAATGAGCTACAGCGCTGAGGGGAAAAAAAAAAAAAAAAAACTTCCACTGTCCCTGCACACCGAGGGTGGTGTTGGACAGTGCAAATCGCTGCAGCACAAGCGGTTTTGTGGTTAATGGACCCTGCCTAACGCTATCCCTGCTTCTGACAAAGCGGCAGCAACCTCTCCCTAAGCTCAGATCAGCAGCAGTAAGATGGCGGTCGGCGGGAACGCCTCTTTATAGCCCCTGTGACGTTGCAGACAGCAAGCCAATCACTGCAATGCCCTTCTCTAAGATGGTGGGGACCAGGACCTATGTCATCACGCTGCCCACACTCTGCGTTTACCTTCATTGGCTGAGAAATGGCGCTTTTCGCGTCATTGAAACGCGACTTTGGCGCGAAAGTCGCGTACCGCATGGCCGACCCCGCACAGGGGTCGGATCGGGTTTCATGAAACCCCGACTTAGCCAAAAGTCGGCGACTTTTGAAAATGTTCGACCCGTTTCGCTCAACCCTACTGAAAACATATCACACTTTTCATCATAGTGCTTTTACCAATGCATAAAATGCATGGAGAAGTCATTTCGAATGACTGGTCCTCAGTGTTGTGAGAACGATGACTGGTTAAAATTTTTGGTGGTTTCTTGTTCAGTCCATAGGCCTACATCATGTGGCAAACCGGTGAGCATGTGGCTCTATTAGTATAGGAGATACCTGAAAACATATCACACTTTTCATCATAGTGCTTTTACCAATGCATAAAATGCATGGAGAAGTCATTTCAAATGACTGGTCCTCAATGTTGTGAGAACGATGACTGGTTAAAATTTTTGGTGGTTTCTTGTTCAGTCCATAGGCCTACATCATGTGGCAAACCGGTGAGCATGTGGCTCTATTAGTATAGGAGATACCTGAAAACATATCACACTTTTCATCATAGTGCTTTTACCAATGCATAAAATGCATGGAGAAGTCATTTCGAATGACTGGTCCTCAGTGTTGTGAGAACGATGACTGGTTAAAATTTTTGGTGGTTTCTTGTTCAGTCCATAGGCCTACATCATGTGGCAAACCGGTGAGCATGTGGCTCTATTAGTATAGGAGATACCTGAAAACATATCACACTTTTCATCATAGTGCTTTTACCAATGCATAAAATGCATGGAGAAGTCATTTCGAATGACTGGTCCTCAGTGTTGTGAGAACGATGACTGGTTAAAATTTTTGGTGGTTTCTTGTTCAGTCCATAGGCCTACATCATGTGGCAAACCGGTGAGCATGTGGCTCTATTAGTATAGGAGATACCTGAAAACATATCACACTTTTCATCATAGTGCTTTTACCAATGCATAAAATGCATGGAGAAGTCATTTCGAATGACTGGTCCTCAGTGTTGTGAGAACGATGACTGGTTAAAATTTTTGGTGGTTTCTTGTTCAGTCCATAGGCCTACATCATGTGGCAAACCGGTGAGCATGTGGCTCTATTAGTATAGGAGATACCTGAAAACATATCACACTTTTCATCATAGTGCTTTTACCAATGCATAAAATGCATGGAGAAGTCATTTCGAATGACTGGTCCTCAGTGTTGTGAGAACGATGACTGGTTAAAATTTTTGGTGGTTTCTTGTTCAGTCCATAGGCCTACATCATGTGGCAAACCGGTGAGCATGTGGCTCTATTAGTATAGGAGATACCTGAAAACATATCACACTTTTCATCATAGTGCTTTTACCAATGCATAAAATGCATGGAGAACTCATTTCGAATGACTGGTCCTCAGTGTTGTGAGAACGATGACTGGTTAAAATTTTTGGTGGTTTCTTGTTTAGTCCATAGGCCTACATCATGTGGCAAACCGGTGAGCATGTGGCTCTATTAGTATAGGAGATACCTGAAAACATATCACACTTTTCATCATAGTGCTTTTACCAATGCATAAAATGCATGGAGAACTCATTTCGAATGACTGGTCCTCAGTGTTGTGAGAACGATGACTGGTTAAAATTTTTGGTGGTTTCTTGTTTAGTCCATAGGCCTACATCATGTGGCAAACCGGTGAGCATGTGGCTCTATTAGTATAGGAGATACCTGAAAACATATCACACTTTTCATCATAGTGCTTTTACCAATGCATAAAATGCATGGAGAAGTCATTTCGAATGACTGGTCCTCAGTGTTGTGAGAACGATGACTGGTTAAAATTTTTGGTGGTTTCTTGTTCAGTCCATAGGCCTACATCGTGTGGCAAACCGGTGAGCATGTGGCTCTATTAGTATAGGAGATACCTGAAAACATATCACACTTTTCATCATAGTGCTTTTACCAATGCATAAAATGCATGGAGAAGTCATTTCGAATGACTGGTCCTCAGTGTTGTGAGAACGATGACTGGTTAAAATTTTTGGTGGTTTCTTGTTCAGTCCATAGGCCTACATCATGTGGCAAACCGGTGAGCATGTGGCTCTATTAGTATAGGAGATACCTGAAAACATATCACACTTTTCATCATAGTGCTTTTACCAATGCATAAAATGCATGGAGAAGTCATTTCGAATGACTGGTCCTCAGTGTTGTGAGAACGATGACTGGTTAAAATTTTTGGTGGTTTCTTGGTCAGTCCATAGGCCTACATCATGTGGCAAAACGGTGAGCATGTGGCTCTATTAGTATAGGAGATACCTGAAAACATATCACACTTTTCATCATAGTGCTTTTACCAATGCATAAAATGCATGGAGAAGTCATTTCGAATGACTGGTCCTCAGTGTTGTGAGAATGATGACTGGTTAAAATTTTTGGTGGTTTCTTGTTCAGTCCATAGGCCTACATCATGTGGCAAACCGGTGAGCATGTGGCTCTATTAGTATAGGAGATACCTGAAAACATATCACACTTTTCATCATAGTGCTTTTACCAATGCATAAAATGCATGGAGAAGTCATTTCGAATGACTGGTCCTCAGTGTTGTGAGAACGATGACTGGTTAAAATTTTTGGTGGTTTCTTGTTCAGTCC
Source organism: Ranitomeya imitator (assembly GCF_032444005.1). Lineage (NCBI taxonomy): Eukaryota > Metazoa > Chordata > Amphibia > Anura > Dendrobatidae > Ranitomeya > Ranitomeya imitator. The sequence goes on from NW_027193571.1 coordinate 57,901, forward strand.
ATAGGCCTACATCATGTGGCAAACCGGTGAGCATGTGGCTCTATTAGTATAGGAGATACCTGAAAACATATCACACTTTTCATCATAGTGCTTTTACCAATGCATAAAATGCATGGAGAAGTCATTTCGAATGACTGGTCCTCAATGTTGTGAGAACGATGACTGGTTAAAATTTTTGGTGGTTTCTTGTTCAGTCCATAGGCCTACATCATGTGGCAAACCGGTGAGCATGTGGCTCTATTAGTATAGGAGATACCTGAAAACATATCACACTTTTCATCATAGTGCTTTTACCAATGCATAAAATGCATGGAGAAGTCATTTCGAATGACTGGTCCTCAGTGTTGTGAGAACGATGACTGGTTAAAATTTTTGGTGGTTTCTTGTTCAGTCCATAGGCCTACATCATGTGGCAAACCGGTGAGCATGTGGCTCTATTAGTATAGGAGATACCTGAAAACATATCACACTTTTCATCATAGTGCTTTTACCAATGCATAAAATGCATGGAGAAGTCATTTCGAATGACTGGTCCTCAGTGTTGTGAGAACGATGACTGGTTAAAATTTTTGGTGGTTTCTTGTTCAGTCCATAGGCCTACATCATGTGGCAAACCGGTGAGCATGTGGCTCTATTAGTATAGGAGATACCTGAAAACATATCACACTTTTCATCATAGTGCTTTTACCAATGCATAAAATGCATGGAGAAGTCATTTCGAATGACTGGTCCTCAGTGTTGTGAGAACGATGACTGGTTAAAATTTTTGGTGGTTTCTTGTTCAGTCCATAGGCCTACATCATGTGGCAAACCGGTGAGCATGTGGCTCTATTAGTATAGGAGATACCTGAAAACATATCACACTTTTCATCATAGTGCTTTTACCAATGCATAAAATGTATGGAGAAGTCATTTCGAATGACTGGTCCTCAGTGTTGTGAGAACGATGACTGGTTAAAATTTTTGGTGGTTTCTTGTTCAGTCCATAGGCCTACATCATGTGGCAAACCGGTGAGCATGTGGCTCTATTAGTATAGGAGATACCTGAAAACATATCACACTTTTCATCATAGTGCTTTTACCAATGCATAAAATGCATGGAGAAGTCATTTCGAATGACTGGTCCTCAGTGTTGTGAGAACGATGACTGGTTAAAATTTTTGGTGGTTTCTTGTTCAGTCCATAGGCCTACATCATGTGGCAAACCGGTGAGCATGTGGCTCTATTAGTATAGGAGATACCTGAAAACATATCACACTTTTCATCATAGTGCTTTTACCAATGCATAAAATGCATGGAGAAGTCATTTCGAATGACTGGTCCTCAGTGTTGTGAGAACGATGACTGGTTAAAATTTTTGGTGGTTTCTTGTTCAGTCCATAGGCCTACATCATGTGGCAAACCGGTGAGCATGTGGCTCTATTAGTATAGGAGATACCTGAAAACATATCACACTTTTCATCATAGTGCTTTTACCAATGCATAAAATGCATGGAGAAGTCATTTCGAATGACTGGTCCTCAGTGTTGTGAGAACGATGACTGGTTAAAATTTTTGGTGGTTTCTTGTTCAGTCCATAGGCCTACATCATGTGGCAAACCGGTGAGCATGTGGCTCTATTAGTATAGGAGATACCTGAAAACATATCACACTTTTCATCATAGTGCTTTTACCAATGCATAAAATGCATGGAGAAGTCATTTCGAATGACTGGTCCTCAGTGTTGTGAGAACGATGACTGGTTAAAATTTTTGGTGGTTTCTTGTTCAGTCCATAGGCCTACATCATGTGGCAAACCGGTGAGCATGTGGCTCTATTAGTATAGGAGATACCTGAAAACATATCACACTTTTCATCATAGTGCTTTTACCAATGCATAAAATGCATGGAGAAGTCATTTCGAATGACTGGTCCTCAGTGTTGTGAGAACGATGACTGGTTAAAATTTTTGGTGGTTTCTTGTTCAGTCCATAGGCCTACATCATGTGGCAAACCGGTGAGCATGTGGCTCTATTAGTATAGGAGATACCTGAAAACATATCACACTTTTCATCATAGTGCTTTTACCAATGCATAAAATGCATGGAGAAGTCATTTCGAATGACTGGTCCTCAGTGTTGTGAGAACGATGACTGGTTAAAATTTTTGGTGGTTTCTTGTTCAGTCCATAGGCCTACATCATGTGGCAAACCGGTGAGCATGTGGCTCTATTAGTATAGGAGATACCTGAAAACATATCACACTTTTCATCATAGTGCTTTTACCAATGCATAAAATGCATGGAGAAGTCATTTCGAATGACTGGTCCTCAGTGTTGTGAGAACGATGACTGGTTAAAATTTTTGGTGGTTTCTTGTTCAGTCCATAGGCCTACATCATGTGGCAAACCGGTGAGCATGTGGCTCTATTAGTATAGGAGATACCTGAAAACATATCACACTTTTCATCATAGTGCTTTCACCAATGCATAAAATGCATGGAGAACTCATTTCGAATGACTGGTCCTCAGTGTTGTGAGAACGATGACTGGTTAAAATTTTTGGTGGTTTCTTGTTTAGTCCATAGGCCTACATCATGTGGCAAACCGGTGAGCATGTGGCTCTATTAGTATAGGAGATACCTGAAAACATATCACACTTTTCATCATAGTGCTTTTACCAATGCATAAAATGCATGGAGAAGTCATTTCGAATGACTGGTCCTCAGTGTTGTGAGAACGATGACTGGTTAAAATTTTTGGTGGTTTCTTGTTCAGTCCATAGGCCTACATCGTGTGGCAAACCGGTGAGCATGTGGCTCTATTAGTATAGGAGATACCTGAAAACATATCACACTTTTCATCATAGTGCTTTTACCAATGCATAAAATGCATGGAGAAGTCATTTCGAATGACTGGTCCTCAGTGTTGTGAGAGCGATGACTGGTTAAAATTTTTGGTGGTTTCTTGTTCAGTCCATAGGCCTACATCATGTGGCAAACCGGTGAGCATGTGGCTCTATTAGTATAGGAGATACCTGAAAACATATCACACTTTTCATCATAGTGCTTTTACCAATGCATAAAATGCATGGAGAAGTCATTTCGAATGACTGGTCCTCAGTGTTGTGAGAACGATGACTGGTTAAAATTTTTGGTGGTTTCTTGTTCAGTCCATAGGCCTACATCATGTGGCAAACCGGTGAGCATGTGGCTCTATTAGTATAGGAGGTACCTGAAAACATATCACACTTTTCATCATAGTGCTTTTACCAATGCATAAAATGCATGGAGAAGTCATTTCGAATGACTGGTCCTCAGTGTTGTGAGAACGATGACTGGTTAAAATTTTTGGTGGTTTCTTGTTCAGTCCATAGGCCTACATCATGTGGCAAACCGGTGAGCATGTGGCTCTATTAGTATAGGAGATACCTGAAAACATATCACACTTTTCATCATAGTGCTTTTACCAATGCATAAAATGCATGGAGAAGTCATTTCGAATGACTGGTCCTCAGTGTTGTGAGAACGATGACTGGTTAAAATTTTTGGTGGTTTCTTGTTCAGTCCATAGGCCTACATCATGTGGCAAACCGGTTAGCATGTGGCTCTATTAGTATAGGAGATACCTGAAAACATATCACACTTTTCATCATAGTGCTTTTACCAATGCATAAAATGCATGGAGAAGTCATTTCGAATGACTGGTCCTCAGTGTTGTGAGAACGATGACTGGTTAAAATTTTTGGTGGTTTCTTGTTCAGTCCATAGGCCTACATCATGTGGCAAACCGTTGAGCATGTGGCTCTATTAGTATAGGAGATACCTGAAAACATATCACACTTTTCATCATAGTGCTTTTACCAATGCATAAAATGTATGGAGAAGTCATTTCGAATGACTGGTCCTCAGTGTTGTGAGAACGATGACTGGTTAAAATTTTTGGTGGTTTCTTGTTCAGTCCATAGGCCTACATCATGTGGCAAACCGGTGAGCATGTGGCTCTATTAGTATAGGAGATACCTGAAAACATATCACACTTTTCATCATAGTGCTTTTACCAATGCATAAAATGCATGGAGAAGTCATTTCGAATGACTGGTCCTCAGTGTTGTGAGAACGATGACTGGTTAAAATTTTTGGTGGTTTCTTGTTCAGTCCATAGGCCTACATCATGCGGCAAACCGGTGAGCATGTGGCTCTATTAGTATAGGAGATACCTGAAAACATATCACACTTTTCATCATAGTGCTTTTACCAATGCATAAAATGCATGGAGAAGTCATTTCGAATGACTGGTCCTCAGTGTTGTGAGAACGATGACTGGTTAAAATTTTTGGTGGTTTCTTGTTCAGTCCATAGGCCTACATCATGTGGCAAACCGGTGAGCATGTGGCTCTATTAGTATAGGAGATACCTGAAAACATATCACACTTTTCATCATAGTGCTTTTACCAATGCATAAAATGCATGGAGAAGTCATTTCGAATGACTGGTCCTCAGTGTTGTGAGAACGATGACTGGTTAAAATTTTTGGTGGTTTCTTGTTCAGTCCATAGGCCTACATCATGTGGCAAACCGGTGAGCATGTGGCTCTATTAGTATAGGAGATACCTGAAAACATATCACACTTTTCATCATAGTGCTTTTACCAATGCATAAAATGCACAAAGAAGTCATTTCGAATGACTGGTCCTCAGTGTTGTGAGAACGATGACTGGTTAAAATTTTTGGTGGTTTCTTGTTCAGTCCATAGGCCTACATCATGTGGCAAACCGGTGAGCATGTGGCTCTATTAGTATAGGAGATACCTGAAAACATATCACACTTTTCATCATAGTGCTTTTACCAATGCATAAAATGCATGGAGAAGTCATTTCGAATGACTGGTCCTCAGTGTTGTGAGAACGATGACTGGTTAAAATTTTTGGTGGTTTCTTGTTCAGTCCATAGGCCTACATCATGTGGCAAACCGGTGAGCATGTGGCTCTATTAGTATAGGAGATACCTGAAAACATATCACACTTTTCATCATAGTGCTTTTACCAATGCATAAAATGCATGGAGAAGTCATTTCGAATGACTGGTCCTCAGTGTTGTGAGAACGATGACTGGTTAAAATTTTTGGTGGTTTCTTGTTCAGTCCATAGGCCTACATCATGTGGCAAACCGGTGAGCATGTGGCTCTATTAGTATAGGAGATACCTGAAAACATATCACACTTTTCATCATAGTGCTTTTACCAATGCATAAAATGCATGGAGAAGTCATTTCGAATGACTGGTCCTCAGTGTTGTGAGAACGATGACTGGTTAAAATTTTTGGTGGTTTCTTGTTCAGTCCATAGGCCTACATCATGTGGCAAACCGGTGAGCATGTGGCTCTATTAGTATAGGAGATACCTGAAAACATATTACAGTTTTCATCATAGTGCTTTTACCAATGCATAAAATGCATGAAGTCATTTCGAATGACTGGTCCTCAGTGTTGTGAGAACGATGACTGGTTAAAATTTTTGGTGGTTTCTTGTTCAGTCCATAGGCCTACATCATGTGGCAAACCAGTGAGCATGTGGCTCTATTAGTATAGGAGATACCTGAAAACATATCACACTTTTCATCATAGTGCTTTTACCAATGCATAAAATGCATGGAGAAGTCATTTCGAATGACTGGTCCTCAGTGTTGTGAGAACGATGACTGGTTAAAATTTTTGGTGGTTTCTTGTTTAGTCCATAGGCCTACATCATGTGGCAAACCGGTGAGCATGTGGCTCTATTAGTATAGGAGATACCTGAAAACATATCACACTTTTCATCATAGTGCTTTTACCAATGCATAAAATGCATGGAGAAGTCATTTTGAATGACTGGTCCTCAGTGTTGTGAGAACGATGACTGGTTAAAATTTTTGGTGGTTTCTTGTTCAGTCCATAGGCCTACATCATGTGGCAAACCGGTGAGCATGTGGCTCTATTGGTATAGGAGATACCTGAAAACATATCACACTTTTCATCATAGTGCTTTTACCAATGCATAAAATGCATGGAGAAGTCATTTCGAATGACTGGTCCTCAGTGTTGTGAGAACGATGACTGGTTAAAATTTTTGGTGGTTTCTTGTTCAGTCCATAGGCCTACATCATGTGGCAAACCGGTGAGCATGTGGCTCTATTAGTATAGGAGATACCTGAAAACATATCACACTTTTCATCATAGTGCTTTTACCAATGCATAAAATGCATGGAGAAGTCATTTCGAATGACTGGTCCTCAGTGTTGTGAGAACGATGACTGGTTAAAATTTTTGGTGGTTTCTTGTTCAGTCCATAGGCCTACATCATGTGGCAAACCGGTGAGCATGTGGCTCTATTAGTATAGGAGATACCTGAAAACATATCACACTTTTCATCATAGTGCTTTTACCAATGCATAAAATGCATGGAGAAGTCATTTCGAATGACTGGTCCTCAGTGTTGTGAGAACAATGACTGGTTAAAATTTTTGGTGGTTTCTTGTTCAGTCCATAGGCCTACATCATGTGGCAAACCGGTGAGCATGTGGCTCTATTAGTATAGGAGATACCTGAAAACATATCACACTTTTCATCATAGTGCTTTTACCAATGCAGAAAATGCATGGAGAAGTCATTTCGAATGACTGGTCCTCAGTGTTGTGAGAACGATGACTGGTTAAAATTTTTGGTGGTTTCTTGTTCAGTCCATAGGCCTACATCATGTGGCAAACCGGTGAGCATGTGGCTCTATTAGTATAGGAGATACCTGAAAACATATCACACTTTTCATCATAGTGCTTTTACCAATGCATAAAATGCATGGAGAAGTCATTTCGAATGACTGGTCCTCAGTGTTGTGAGAACGATGACTGGTTAAAATTTTTGGTGGTTTCTTGTTCAGTCCATAGGCCTACATCATGTGGCAAACCGGTGAGCATGTGGCTCTATTAGTATAGGAGATACCTGAAAACATATTACAGTTTTCATCATAGTGCTTTTACCAATGCATAAAATGCATGAAGTCATTTCGAATGACTGGTCCTTAGTGTTGTGAGAACGATGACTGGTTAAAATTTTTGGTGGTTTCTTGTTCAGTCCATAGGCCTACATCATGTGGCAAACCAGTGAGCATGTGGCTCTATTAGTATAGGAGATACCTGAAAACATATCACACTTTTCATCATAGTGCTTTTACCAATGCATAAAATGCATGGAGAAGTCATTTCGAATGACTGGTCCTCAGTGTTGTGAGAACGATGACTGGTTAAAATTTTTGGTGGTTTCTTGTTTAGTCCATAGGCCTACATCATGTGGCAAACCGGTGAGCATGTGGCTCTATTAGTATAGGAGATACCTGAAAACATATCACACTTTTCATCATAGTGCTTTTACCAATGCATAAAATGCATGGAGAAGTCATTTTGAATGACTGGTCCTCAGTGTTGTGAGAACGATGACTGGTTAAAATTTTTGGTGGTTTCTTGTTCAGTCCATAGGCCTACATCATGTGGCAAACCGGTGAGCATGTGGCTCTATTGGTATAGGAGATACCTGAAAACATATCACACTTTTCATCATAGTGCTTTTACCAATGCATAAAATGCATGGAGAAGTCATTTCGAATGACTGGTCCTCAGTGTTGTGAGAACGATGACTGGTTAAAATTTTTGGTGGTTTCTTGTTCAGTCCATAGGCCTACATCATGTGGCAAACCGGTGAGCATGTGGCTCTATTAGTATAGGAGATACCTGAAAACATATCACACTTTTCATCATAGTGCTTTTACCAATGCATAAAATGCATGGAGAAGTCATTTCGAATGACTGGTCCTCAGTGTTGTGAGAACGATGACTGGTTAAAATTTTTGGTGGTTTCTTGTTCAGTCCATAGGCCTACATCATGTGGCAAACCGGTGAGCATGTGGCTCTATTAGTATAGGAGATACCTGAAAACATATCACACTTTTCATCATAGTGCTTTTACCAATGCATAAAATGCATGGAGAAGTCATTTCGAATGACTGGTCCTCAGTGTTGTGAGAACGATGACTGGTTAAAATTTTTGGTGGTTTCTTGTTCAGTCCATAGGCCTACATCATGTGGCAAACCGGTGAGCATGTGGCTCTATTAGTATAGGAGATACCTGAAAACATATCACACTTTTCATCATAGTGCTTTTACCAATGCATAAAATGCATGGAGAAGTCATTTCGAATGACTGGTCCTCAGTGTTGTGAGAACGATGACTGGTTAAAATTTTTGGTGGTTTCTTGGTCAGTCCATAGGCCTACATCATGTGGCAAACCGGTGAGCATGTGGCTCTATTAGTATAGGAGATACCTGAAAACATATCACACTTTTCATCATAGTGCTTTTACCAATGCATAAAATGCATGGAGAAGTCATTTCGAATGACTGGTCCTCAGTGTTGTGAGAACGATGACTGGTTAAAATTTTTGGTGGTTTCTTGTTCAGTCCATAGGCCTACATCATGTGGCAAACCGGTGAGCATGTGGCTCTATTAGTATAGGAGATACCTGAAAACATATCACACTTTTCATCATAGTGCTTTTACCAATGCATAAAATGCATGGAGAAGTCATTTCGAATGACTGGTCCTCAGTGTTGTGAGAACGATGACTGGTTAAAATTTTTGGTGGTTTCTTGTTCAGTCCATAGGCCTACATCATGTGGCAAACCGGTGAGCATGTGGCTCTATTAGTATAGGAGATACCTGAAAACATATCACACTTTTCATCATAGTGCTTTTACCAATGCATAAAATGCATGGAGAAGTCATTTCGAATGACTGGTCCTCAGTGTTGTGAGAACGAGGACTGGTTAAAATTTTTGGTGGTTTCTTGGTCAGTCCATAGGCCTACATCATGTGGCAAACCGGTGAGCATGTGGCTCTATTAGTATAGGAGATACCTGAAAACATATCACACTTTTCATCATAGTGCTTTTACCAATGCATAAAATGCATGGAGAAGTCATTTCGAATGACTGGTCCTCAGTGTTGTGAGAACGATGACTGGTTAAAATTTTTGGTGGTTTCTTGTTCAGTCCATAGGCCTACATCATGTGGCAAACCGGTGAGCATGTGGCTCTATTAGTATAGGAGATACCTGAAAACATATCACACTTTTCATCATAGTGCTTTTACCAATGCATAAAATGCATGGAGAAGTCATTTCGAATGACTGGTCCTCAGTGTTGTGAGAACGATGACTGGTTAAAATTTTTGGTGGTTTCTTGTTCAGTCCATAGGCCTACATCATGTGGCAAACCGGTGAGCATGTGGCTCTATTAGTATAGGAGATACCTGAAAACATATCACACTTTTCATCATAGTGCTTTTACCAATGCATAAAATGCATGGAGAAGTCATTTCGAATGACTGGTCCTCAGTGTTGTGAGAACGATGACTGGTTAAAATTTTTGGTGGTTTCTTGTTCAGTCCATAGGCCTACATCATGTGGCAAACCGGTGAGCATGTGGCTCTATTAGTATAGGAGATACCTGAAAACATATCACACTTTTCATCATAGTGCTTTTACCAATGCATAAAATGCATGGAGAAGTCATTTCGAATGACTGGTCCTCAGTGTTGTGAGAACGATGACTGGTTAAAATTTTTGGTGGTTTCTTGTTCAGTCCATAGGCCTACATCATGTGGCAAACCGGTGAGCATGTGGCTCTATTAGTATAGGAGATACCTGAAAACATATCACACTTTTCATCATAGTGCTTTTACCAATGCATAAAATGCATGGAGAAGTCATTTCGAATGACTGGTCCTCAGTGTTGTGAGAACGATGACTGGTTAAAATTTTTGGTGGTTTCTTGTTCAGTCCATAGGCCTACATCATATGGCAAACCGGTGAGCATGTGGCTCTATTAGTATAGGAGATACCTGAAAACATATCACACTTTTCATCATAGTGCTTTTACCAATGCATAAAATGCATGGAGAAGTCATTTCGAATGACTGGTCCTCAGTGTTGTGAGAACGATAACTGGTTAAAATTTTTGGTGGTTTCTTGTTCAGTCCATAGGCCTACATCATGTGGCAAACCGGTGAGCATGTGGCTCTATTAGTATAGGAGATACCTGAAAACATATCACACTTTTCATCATAGTGCTTTTACCAATGCATAAAATGCATGGAGAAGTCATTTCGAATGACTGGTCCTCAGTGTTGTGAGAACGATGACTGGTTAAAATTTTTGGTGGTTTTTTGTTCAGTCCATAGGCCTACATCATGTGGCAAACCGGTGAGCATGTGGCTCTATTAGTATAGGAGATACCTGAAAACATATCACACTTTTCATCATAGTGCTTTTACCAATGCATAAAATGCATGGAGAAGTCATTTCGAATGACTGGTCCTCAGTGTTGTGAGAACGATGACTGGTTAAAATTTTTGGTGGTTTCTTGTTCAGTCCATAGGCCTACATCATGTGGCAAACCGGTGAGCATGTGGCTCTATTAGTATAGGAGATACCTGAAAACATATCACACTTTTCATCATAGTGCTTTTACCAATGCATAAAATGCATGGAGAAGTCATTTCGAATGACTGGTCCTCAGTGTTGTGAGAACGATGACTGGTTAAAATTTTTGGTGGTTTCTTGTTCAGTCCATAGGCCTACATCATGTGGCAAACCGGTGAGCATGTGGCTCTATTAGTATAGGAGATACCTGAAAACATATCACACTTTTCATCATAGTGCTTTTACCAATGCATAAAATGCATGGAGAAGTCATTTCGAATGACTGGTCCTCAGTGTTGTGAGAACGATGACTGGTTAAAATTTTTGGTGGTTTCTTGTTCAGTCCATAGGCCTACATCATGTGGCAAACCGGTGAGCATGTGGCTCTATTAGTATAGGAGATACCTGAAAACATATCACACTTTTCATCATAGTGCTTTTACCAATACATAAAATGCATGGAGAAGAGTCATTTCGAATGACTGGTCCTCAGTGTTGTGAGAACGATGACTGGTTAAAATTTTTGGTGGTTTCTTGTTCAGTCCATAGGCCTACATCATGTGGCAAACCGGTGAGCATGTGGCTCTATTAGTATAGGAGATACCTGAAAACATATCACACTTTTCATCATAGTGCTTTTACCAATGCATAAAATGTATGGAGAAGTCATTTCGAATGACTGGTCCTCAGTGTTGTGAGAACGATGACTGGTTAAAATTTTTGGTGGTTTCTTGTTCAGTCCATAGGCCTACATCATGTGGCAAACCGGTGAGCATGTGGCTCTATTAGTATAGGAGATACCTGAAAACATATCACACTTTTCATCATAGTGCTTTTACCAATGCATAAAATGCATGGAGAAGTCATTTCGAATGACTGGTCCTCAGTGTTGTGAGAACGATGACTGGTTAAAATTTTTGGTGGTTTCTTGTTCAGTCCATAGGCCTACATCGTGTGGCAAACCGGTGAGCATGTGGCTCTATTAGTATAGGAGATACCTGAAAACATATCACACTTTTCATCATAGTGCTTTTACCAATGCATAAAATGCATGGAGAAGTCATTTCGAATGACTGGTCCTCAGTGTTGTGAGAACGATGACTGGTTAACATTTTTGGTGGTTTCTTGTTCAGTCCATAGGCCTACATCATGTGGCAAACCGGTGAGCATGTGGCTCTATTAGAATAGGAGATACCTGAAAACATATCACACTTTTCATCATAGTGCTTTTACCAATGCATAAAATGCATGGAGAAGTCATTTCGAATGACTGGTCCTCAGTGTTGTGAGAACGATGACTGGTTAAAATTTTTGGTGGTTTCTTGTTCAGTCCATAGGCCTACATCATGTGGCAAACCGGTGAGCATGTGGCTCTATTAGTATAGGAGATACCTGAAAACATATCACACTTTTCATCATAGTGCTTTTACCAATGCATAAAATGCATGGAGAAGTCATTTCGAATGACTGGTCCTCAGTGTTGTGAGAACGATGACTGGTTAAAATTTTTGGTGGTTTCTTGTTCAGTCCATAGGCCTACATCATGTGGCAAACCGGTGAGCATGTGGCTCTATTAGTATAGGAGATACCTGAAAACATATCACACTTTTCATCATAGTGCTTTTACCAATGCATAAAATGCATGGAGAAGTCATTTCGAATGACTGGTCCTCAGTGTTGTGAGAACGATGACTGGTTAAAATTTTTGGTGGTTTCTTGTTCAGTCCATAGGCCTACATCATGTGGCAAACCGGTGAGCATGTGGCTCTATTAGTATAGGAGATACCTGAAAACATATCACACTTTTCATCATAGTGCTTTTACCAATGCATAAAATGCATGGAGAAGTCATTTCGAATGACTGGTCCTCAGTGTTGTGAGAACGATGACTGGTTAAAATTTTTGGTGGTTTCTTTGTTCAGTCCATTGGCCTACATCATGTGGCAAACCGGTGAGCATGTGGCTCTATTAGTATACGAGATACCTGAAAACATATCACACTTTTCATCATAGTGCTTTTACCAATGCATAAAATGCATGGAGAAGTCATTTCGAATGACTGGTCCTCAGTGTTGTGAGAACGATGACTGGTTAAAATTTTTGGTGGTTTCTTGTTCAGTCTATAGGCCTACATCATGTGGCAAACCGGTGAGCATGTGGCTCTATTAGTATAGGAGATACCTGAAAACATATCACACTTTTCATCATAGTGCTTTTACCAATGCATAAAATGCATGGAGAAGTCATTTCGAATGACTGGTCCTCAGTGTTGTGAGAACGATGACTGGTTAAAATTTTTGGTGGTTTCTTGTTCAGTCCATAGGCCTACATCATGTGGCAAACCGGTGAGCATGTGGCTCTATTAGTATAGGAGATACCTGAAAACATATCACACTTTTCATCATAGTGCTTTTACCAATGCATAAAACGCATGGAGAAGTCATTTCGAATGACTGGTCCTCAGTGTTGTGAGAACGATGACTGGTTAAAATTTTTGGTGGTTTCTTGTTCAGTCCATAGGCCTACATCATGTGGCAAACCGGTGAGCATGTGGCTCTATTAGTATAGGAGATACCTGAAAACATATCACACTTTTCATCATAGTGCTTTTACCAATGCATAAAATGCATGGAGAAGTCATTTCGAATGACTGGTCCTCAGTGTTGTGAGAACGATGACTGGTTAAAATTTTTGGTGGTTTCTTGTTCAGTCTATAGGCCTACATCATGTGGCAAACCGGTGAGCATGTGGCTCTATTAGTATAGGAGATACCTGAAAACATATCACACTTTTCATCATAGTGCTTTTACCAATGCATAAAATGAATGGAGAAGTCATTTCGAATGACTGGTCCTCAGTGTTGTGAGAACGATGACTGGTTAAAATTTTTGGTGGTTTCTTGTTCAGTCCATAGGCCTACATCATGTGGCAAACCGGTGAGCATGTGGCTCTATTAGTATAGGAGATACCTGAAAACATATCACACTTTTCATCATAGTGCTTTTACCAATGCATAAAATGCATGGAGAAGTCATTTCGAATGACTGGTCCTCAGTGTTGTGAGAACGATGACTGGTTAAAATTTTTGGTGGTTTCTTGTTCAGTCCATAGGCCTACATCATGTGGCAAACCGGTGAGCATGTGTCTCTATTAGTATAGGAGATACATGAAAACATATCACACTTTTCATCATAGTGCTTTTACCAATGCATAAAATGCATGGAGAAGTCATTTCGAATGACTGGTCCTCAGTGTTGTGAGAACGATGACTGGTTAAAATTTTTGGTGGTTTCTTGTTCAGTCCATAGGCCTACATCATGTGGCAAACCGGTGAGCATGTGGCTCTATTAGTATAGGAGATACCTGAAAACATATCACACTTTTCATCATAGTGCTTTTACCAATGCATAAAATGCATGGAGAAGTAATTTCGAATGACTGGTCCTCAGTGTTGTGAGAACGATGACTGGTTAAAATTTTTGGTGGTTTCTTGTTCAGTCCATAGGCCTACATCATGTGGCAAACCGGTGAGCATGTGGCTCTATTAGTATAGGAGATACCTGAAAACATATCACACTTTTCATCATAGTGCTTTTACCAATGCATAAAATGCATGGAGAAGTCATTTCGAATGACTGGTCCTCAGTGTTGTGAGAACGATGACTGGTTAAAATTTTTGGTGGTTTCTTGTTCAGTCCATAGGCCTACATCATGTGGCAAACCGGTGAGCATGTGGCTCTATTAGTATAGGAGATACCTGAAAACATATCACACTTTTCATCATAGTGCTTTTACCAATGCATAAAACGCATGGAGAAGTCATTTCGAATGACTGGTCCTCAGTGTTGTGAGAACGATGACTGGTTAAAATTTTTGGTGGTTTCTTGTTCAGTCCATAGGCCTACATCATGTGGCAAACCGGTGAGCATGTGGCTCTATTAGTATAGGAGATACCTGAAAACATATCACACTTTTCATCATAGTGCTTTTACCAATGCATAAAATGCATGGAGAAGTCATTTCGAATGACTGGTCCTCAGTGTTGTGAGAATGATGACTGGTTAAATTTTTTGGTGGTTTCTTGTTCAGTCCATAGGCCTACATCATGTGGCAAACCGGTGAGCATGTGGCTCTATTAGTATAGGAGATACCTGAAAACATATCACACTTTTCATCATAGTGCTTTTACCAATGCATAAAACGCATGGAGAAGTCATTTCGAATGACTGGTCCTCAGTGTTGTGAGAACGATGACTGGTTAAAATTTTTGGTGGTTTCTTGTTCAGACCATAGGCCTACATCATGTGGCAAACCGGTGAGCATGTGGCTCTATTAGTATAGGAGATACCTGAAAACATATCACACTTTTCATCATAGTGCTTTTACCAATGCATAAAATGCATGGAGAAGTCATTTCGAATGACTGGTCTTCAGTGTTGTGAGAACGATGACTGGTTAAAATTTTTGGTGGTTTCTTGTTCAGTCCATAGGCCTACATCATGTGGCAAACCGGTGAGCATGTGGCTCTATTAGTATAGGAGATACCTGAAAACATATCACACTTTTCATCATAGTGCTTTTACCAATGCATAAAATGCATGGAGAAGTCATTTCGAATGACTGGTCCTCAGTGTTGTGAGAACGATGACTGGTTAAAATTTTTGGTGGTTTCTTGTTCAGTCCATAGGCCTACATCATGTGGCAAACCGGTGAGCATGTGGCTCTATTAGTATAGGAGATACCTGAAAACATATCACACTTTTCATCATAGTGCTTTTACCAATGCATAAAGTGCATGGAGAAGTCATTTCGAATGACTGGTCCTCAGTGTTGTGAGAACGATGACTGGTTAAAATTTTTGGTGGTTTCTTGTTCAGTCCATAGGCCTACATCATGTGGCAAACCGGTGAGCATGTGGCTCTATTAGTATAGGAGATACCTGAAAACATATCACACTTTTCATCATAGTGCTTTTACCAATGCATAAAATGCATGGAGAAGTCATTTCGAATGACTGGTCCTCAGTGTTGTGAGAACGATGACTGGTTAAAATTTTTGGTGGTTTCTTGTTCAGTCCATAGGCCTACATCATGTGGCAAACCGGTGAGCTTGTGGCTCTATTAGTATAGGAGATACCTGAAAACATATCACACTTTTCATCATAGTGCTTTTACCAATGCATAAAATGCATGAAGAAGTCATTTCGAATGACTGGTCCTCAGTGTTGTGAGAACGATGACTGGTTAAAATTTTTGGTGGTTTCTTGTTCAGTCCATAGGCCTACATCATGTGGCAAACCGGTGAGCATGTGGCTCTATTAGTATAGGAGATACCTGAAAACATATCACACTTTTCATTATAGTGTTTTTACCAATGTATAAAATGCATGGAGAAGTCATTTCGAATGACTGGTCCTCAGTGTTGTGAGAACGATGACTGGTTAAAATTTTTGGTGGTTTCTTGTTCAGTCCATAGGCCTACATCGTGTGGCAAACCGGTGAGCATGTGGCTCTATTAGTATAGGAGATACCTGAAAACATATCACACTTTTCATCATAGTGCTTTTACCAATGCATAAAATGCATGGAGAAGTCATTTCGAATGACTGGTCCTCAGTGTTGTGAGAACGATGACTGGTTAAAATTTTTGGTGGTTTCTTGTTCAGTCCATAGGCCTACATCGTGTGGCAAACCGGTGAGCATGTGGCTCTATTAGTATAGGAGATACCTGAAAACATATCACACTTTTCATCATAGTGCTTTTACCAATGCATAAAATGCATGGAGAAGTCATTTCGAATGACTGGTCCTCAGTGTTGTGAGAACGATGACTGGTTAAAATTTTTGGTGGTTTCTTGTTCAGTCCAAAGGCCTACATCATGTGGCAAACCGGTTAGCATGTGGCTCTATTAGTATAGGAGATACCTGAAAACATATCACACTTTTCATCATAGTGCTATTACCAATGCATAAAATGCACGGAGAAGTCATTTCGAATGACTGGTCCTCAGTGTTGTGAGAACGATGACTGGTTAAAATTTTTGGTGGTTTCTTGTTCAGTCCATAGGCCTACATCGTGTGGCAAACCGGTGAGCATGTGGCTCTATTAGTATAGGAGATACCTGAAAACATATCACACTTTTCATCATAGTGCTTTTACCAATGCATAAAATGCATGGAGAAGTCATTTCAAATGACTGGTCCTCAGTGTTGTGAGATAGATGACTGGTTAAAATTTTTGGTGGTTTCTTGTTCAGTCCATAGGCCTACATCATGTGGCAAACCGGTGAGCATGTGGCTCTATTAGTATAGGAGATACCTGAAAACATATCACACTTTTCATCATAGTGCTTTTACCAATGCATAAAATGCATGGAGAAGTCATTTCGAATGACTGGTCCTCAGTGTTGTGAGAACGATGACTGGTTAAAATTTTTGGTGGTTTCTTGTTCAGTCCATAGGCCTACATCATGTGGCAAACCGGTGAGCATGTGGCTCTATTAGTATAGGAGATACCTGAAAACATATCACACTTTTCATCATAGTGCTTTTACCAATGCATAAAATGCATGGAGAAGTCATTTCGAATGACTGGTCCTCAGTGTTGTGAGAACGATGACTGGTTAAAATTTTTGGTGGTTTCTTGTTCAGTCCATAGGCCTACATCATGTGGCAAACCGGTGAGCATGTGGCTCTATTAGTATAGGAGATACCTGAAAACATATCACACTATTCATCATAGTGCTTTTACCAATGCATAAAATGCATGGAGAAGTCATTTCGAATGACTGGTCCTCAGTGTTGTGAGAACGATGACTGGTTAAAATTTTTGGTGGTTTCTTGTTCAGTCCATAGGCCTACATCATGTGGCAAACCGGTGAGCATGTGGCTCTATTAGTATAGGAGATACCTGAAAACATATCACACTTTTCATCATAGTGCTTTTACCAATGCATAAAATGCATGGAGAAGTCATTTCGAATGACTGGTCCTCAGTGTTGTGAGAACAATGACTGGTTAAAATTTTTGGTGGTTTCTTGTTCAGTCCATAGGCCTACATCATGTGGCAAACCGGTGAGCATGTGGCTCTATTAGTATAGGAGATACCTGAAAACATATCAGACTTTTCATCATAGTGCTTTTACCAATGCATAAAATGCATGGAGAAGTCATTTCGAATGACTGGTCCTCAGTGTTGTGAGAACGATGACTGGTTAAAATGTTTGGTGGTTTCTTGTTCAGTCCATAGGCCTACATCATGTGGCAAACCGGTGAGCATGTGGCTCTATTAGTATAGGAGATACCTGAAAACATATCACACTTTTCATCATAGTGCTTTTACCAATGCATAAAATGCATGGAGAAGTCATTTCGAATGACTGGTCCTCAGTGTTGTGAGAACGATGACTGGTTAAAATTTTTGGTGGTTTCTTGTTCAGTCCATAGGCCTACATCATGTGGCAAACCGGTGAGCATGTGGCTCTATTAGTATAGGAGATACCTGAAAACATATCACACTATTCATCATAGTGCTTTTACCAATGCATAAAATGCATGGAGAAGTCATTTCGAATGACTGGTCCTCAGTGTTGTGAGAACGATGACTGGTTAAAATTTTTGGTGGTTTCTTGTTCAGTCCATAGGCCTACATCATGTGGCAAACCGGTGAGCATGTGGCTCTATTAGTATAGGAGATACCTGAAAACATATCACACTTTTCATCATAGTGCTTTTACCAATGCATAAAATGCATGGAGAAGTCATTTCGAATGACTGGTCCTCAGTGTTGTGAGAACAATGACTGGTTAAAATTTTTGGTGGTTTCTTGTTCAGTCCATAGGCCTACATCATGTGGCAAACCGGTGAGCATGTGGCTCTATTAGTATAGGAGATACCTGAAAACATATCAGACTTTTCATCATAGTGCTTTTACCAATGCATAAAATGCATGGAGAAGTCATTTCGAATGACTGGTCCTCAGTGTTGTGAGAACGATGACTGGTTAAAATGTTTGGTGGTTTCTTGTTCAGTCCATAGGCCTACATCATGTGGCAAACCGGTGAGCATGTGGCTCTATTAGTATAGGAGATACCTGAAAACATATCACACTTTTCATCATAGTGCTTTTACCAATGCATAAAATGCATGGAGAAGTCATTTCGAATGACTGGTCCTCAGTGTTGTGAGAACGATGACTGGTTAAAATTTTTGGTGGTTTCTTGTTCAGTCCATAGGCCTACATCATGTGGCAAACCGGTGAGCATGTGGCTCTATTAGTATAGGAGATACATGAAAACATATCACACTTTTCATCATAGTGCTTTTACCAATGCATAAAATGCATGGAGAAGTCATTTCGAATGACTGGTCCTCAGTGTTGTGAGAACGATGACTGGTTAAAATTTTTGGTGGTTTCTTGTTCAGTCCATAGGCCTACATCATGTGGCAAACCGGTGAGCATGTGTCTCTATTAGTATAGGAGATACATGAAAACATATCACACTTTTCATCATAGTGCTTTTACCAATGCATAAAATGCATGGAGAAGTCATTTCGAATGACTGGTCCTCAGTGTTGTGAGAACGATGACTGGTTAAAATTTTTGGTGGTTTCTTGTTCAGTCCATATGCCTACATCATGTGGCAAACCGGTGAGCATGTGGCTCTATTAGTATAGGAGATACCTGAAAACATATCACACTTTTCATCATAGTGCTTTTACCAATGCATAAAATGCATGGAGAAGTAATTTCGAATGACTGGTCCTCAGTGTTGTGAGAACGATGACTGGTTAAAATTTTTGGTGGTTTCTTGTTCAGTCCATAGGCCTACATCATGTGGCAAACCGGTGAGCATGTGGCTCTATTAGTATAGGAGATACCTGAAAACATATCACACTTTTCATCATAGTGCTTTTACCAATGCATAAAATGCATGGAGAAGTCATTTCGAATGACTGGTCCTCAGTGTTGTGAGAACGATGACTGGTTAAAATTTTTGGTGGTTTCTTGTTCAGTCCATAGGCCTACATCATGTGGCAAACCGGTGAGCATGTGGCTCTATTAGTATAGGAGATACCTGAAAACATATCACACTTTTCATCATAGTGCTTTTACCAATGCATAAAACGCATGGAGAAGTCATTTCGAATGACTGGTCCTCAGTGTTGTGAGAACGATGACTGGTTAAAATTTTTGGTGGTTTCTTGTTCAGTCCATAGGCCTACATCATGTGGCAAACCGGTGAGCATGTGGCTCTATTAGTATAGGAGATACCTGAAAACATATCACACTTTTCATCATAGTGCTTTTACCAATGCATAAAATGCATGGAGAAGTCATTTCGAATGACTGGTCCTCAGTGTTGTGAGAATGATGACTGGTTACATTTTTTGGTGGTTTCTTGTTCAGTCCATAGGCCTACATCATGTGGCAAACCGGTGAGCATGTGGCTCTATTAGTATAGGAGATACCTGAAAACATATCACACTTTTCATCATAGTGCTTTTACCAATGCATAAAACGCATGGAGAAGTCATTTCGAATGACTGGTCCTCAGTGTTGTGAGAACGATGACTGGTTAAAATTTTTGGTGGTTTCTTGTTCAGACCATAGGCCTACATCATGTGGCAAACCGGTGAGCATGTGGCTCTATTAGTATAGGAGATACCTGAAAACATATCACACTTTTCATCATAGTGCTTTTACCAATGCATAAAATGCATGGAGAAGTCATTTCGAATGACTGGTCTTCAGTGTTGTGAGAACGATGACTGGTTAAAATTTTTGGTGGTTTCTTGTTCAGTCCATAGGCCTACATCATGTGGCAAACCGGTGAGCATGTGGCTCTATTAGTATAGGAGATACCTGAAAACATATCACACTTTTCATCATAGTGCTTTTACCAATGCATAAAATGCATGGAGAAGTCATTTCGAATGACTGGTCCTCAGTGTTGTGAGAACGATGACTGGTTAAAATTTTTGGTGGTTTCTTGTTCAGTCCATAGGCCTACATCATGTGGCAAACCGGTGAGCATGTGGCTCTATTAGTATAGGAGATACCTGAAAACATATCACACTTTTCATCATAGTGCTTTTACCAATGCATAAAGTGCATGGAGAAGTCATTTCGAATGACTGGTCCTCAGTGTTGTGAGAACGATGACTGGTTAAAATTTTTGGTGGTTTCTTGTTCAGTCCATAGGCCTACATCATGTGGCAAACCGGTGAGCATGTGGCTCTATTAGTATAGGAGATACCTGAAAACATATCACACTTTTCATCATAGTGCTTTTACCAATGCATAAAATGCATGGAGAAGTCATTTCGAATGACTGGTCCTCAGTGTTGTGAGAACGATGACTGGTTAAAATTTTTGGTGGTTTCTTGTTCAGTCCATAGGCCTACATCATGTGGCAAACCGGTGAGCATGTGGCTCTATTAGTATAGGAGATACCTGAAAACATATCACACTTTTCATTATAGTGTTTTTACCAATGTATAAAATGCATGGAGAAGTCATTTCAAATGACTGGTCCTCAGTGTTGTGAGAACGATGACTGGTTAAAATTTTTGGTGGTTTCTTGTTCAGTCCATAGGCCTACATCGTGTGGCAAACCGGTGAGCATGTGGCTCTATTAGTATAGGAGATACCTGAAAACATATCACACTTTTCATCATAGTGCTTTTACCAATGCATAAAATGCATGGAGAAGTCATTTCGAATGACTGGTCCTCAGTGTTGTGAGAACGATGACTGGTTAAAATTTTTGGTGGTTTCTTGTTCAGTCCATAGGCCTACATCATGTGGCAAACCGGTGAGCATGTGGCTCTATTAGTATAGGAGATACCTGAAAACATATCACACTTTTCATCATAGTGCTTTTACCAATGCATAAAATGCATGGAGAAGTCATTTCGAATGACTAGTCCTCAGTGTTGTGAGAACGATGACTGGTTAAAATTTTTGGTGGTTTCTTGTTCAGTCCAAAGGCCTACATCATGTGGCAAACCGGTTAGCATGTGGCTCTATTAGTATAGGAGATACCTGAAAACATATCACACTTTTCATCATAGTGCTATTACCAATGCATAAAATGCACGGAGAAGTCATTTCGAATGACTGGTCCTCAGTGTTGTGAGAACGATGACTGGTTAAAATTTTTGGTGGTTTCTTGTTCAGTCCATAGGCCTACATCGTGTGGCAAACCGGTGAGCATGTGGCTCTATTAGTATAGGAGATACCTGAAAACATATCACAATTTTCATCATAGTGCTTTTACCAATGCATAAAATGCATGGAGAAGTCATTTCAAATGACTGGTCCTCAGTGTTGTGAGATCGATGACTGGTTAAAATTTTTGGTGGTTTCTTGTTCAGTCCATAGGCCTACATCATGTGGCAAACCGGTGAGCATGTGGCTCTATTAGTATAGGAGATACCTGAAAACATATCACACTTTTCATCATAGTGCTTTTACCAATGCATAAAATGCATGGAGAAGTCATTTCGAATGACTGGTCCTCAGTGTTGTGAGAACGATGACTGGTTAAAATTTTTGGTGGTTTCTTGTTCAGTCCATAGGCCTACATCATGTGGCAAACCGGTGAGCATGTGGCTCTATTAGTATAGGAGATACCTGAAAACATATCACACTTTTCATCATAGTGCTTTTACCAATGCATAAAATGCATGGAGAAGTCATTTCGAATGACTGGTCCTCAGTGTTGTGAGAACGATGACTGGTTAAAATTTTTGGTGGTTTCTTGTTCAGTCCATAGGCCTACATCATGTGGCAAACCGGTGAGCATGTGGCTCTATTAGTATAGGAGATACCTGAAAACATATCACACTATTCATCATAGTGCTTTTACCAATGCATAAAATGCATGGAGAAGTCATTTCGAATGACTGGTCCTCAGTGTTGTGAGAACGATGACTGGTTAAAATTTTTGGTGGTTTCTTGTTCAGTCCATAGGCCTACATCATGTGGCAAACCGGTGAGCATGTGGCTCTATTAGTATAGGAGATACCTGAAAACATATCACACTTTTCATCATAGTGCTTTTACCAATGCATAAAATGCATGGAGAAGTCATTTCGAATGACTGGTCCTCAGTGTTGTGAGAACGATGACTGGTTAAAATTTTTGGTGGTTTCTTGTTCAGTCCATAGGCCTACATCATGTGGCAAACCGGTGAGCATGTGGCTCTATTAGTATAGGAGATACCTGAAAACATATCACACTTTTCATCATAGTGCTTTTACCAATGCATAAAATGCATGGAGAAGTCATTTCGAATGACTGGTCCTCAGTGTTGTGAGAACAATGACTGGTTAAAATTTTTGGTGGTTTCTTGTTCAGTCCATAGGCCTACATCATGTGGCAAACCGGTGAGCATGTGGCTCTATTAGTATAGGAGATACCTGAAAACATATCAGACTTTTCATCATAGTGCTTTTACCAATGCATAAAATGCATGGAGAAGTCATTTCGAATGACTGGTCCTCAGTGTTGTGAGAACGATGACTGGTTAAAATGTTTGGTGGTTTCTTGTTCAGTCCATAGGCCTACATCATGTGGCAAACCGGTGAGCATGTGGCTCTATTAGTATAGGAGATACCTGAAAACATATCACACTTTTCATCATAGTGCTTTTACCAATGCATAAAATGCATGGAGAAGTCATTTCGAATGACTGGTCCTCAGTGTTGTGAGAACGATGACTGGTTAAAATTTTTGGTGGTTTCTTGTTCAGTCCATAGGCCTACATCATGTGGCAAACCGGTGAGCATGTGGCTCTATTAGTATAGGAGATACCTGAAAACATATCACACTTTTCATCATAGTGCTTTTACCAATGCATAAAATGCATGGAGAAGTCATTTCGAATGACTGGTCCTCAGTGTTGTGAGAACGATGACTGGTTAAAATGTTTGGTGGTTTCTTGTTCAGTCCATAGGCCTACATCATGTGGCAAACCGGTGAGCATGTGGCTCTATTAGTATAGGAGATACCTGAAAACATATCACACTTTTCATCATAGTGCTTTTACCAATGCATAAAATGTATGGAGAAGTCATTTCGAATGACTGGTCCTCAGTGTTGTGAGAACGATGACTGGTTAAAATGTTTGGTGGTTTCTTGTTCAGTCCATAGGCCTACATCATGTGGCAAACCGGTGAGCATGTGGCTCTATTAGTATAGGAGATACCTGAAAACATATCACACTTTTCATCATAGTGCTTTTACCAATGCATAAAATGCATGGAGAAGTCATTTCGAATGACTGGTCCTCAGTGTTGTGAGAACAATGACTGGTTAAAATTTTTGGTGGTTTCTTGTTCAGTCCATAGGCCTACATCATGTGGCAAACCGGTGAGCATGTGGCTCTATTAGTATAGGAGATACCTGAAAACATATCACACTTTTCATCATAGTGCTTTTACCAATGCATAAAATGCATGGAGAAGTCATTTCGAATGACTGGTCCTCAGTGTTGTGAGAACGATGACTGGTTAAAATTTTTGGTGGTTTCTTGTTCAGTCCATAGGCCTACATCATGTGGCAAACCGGTGAGCATGTGGCTCTATTAGTATAGGAGATACCTGAAAACATATCACACTATTCATCATAGTGCTTTTACCAATGCATAAAATGCATGGAGAAGTCATTTCGAATGACTGGTCCTCAGTGTTGTGAGAACGATGACTGGTTAAAATTTTTGGTGGTTTCTTGTTCAGTCCATAGGCCTACATCATGTGGCAAACCGGTGAGCATGTGGCTCTATTAGTATAGGAGATACCTGAAAACATATCACACTTTTCATCATAGTGCTTTTACCAATGCATAAAATGCATGGAGAAGTCATTTCGAATGACTGGTCCTCAGTGTTGTGAGAACAATGACTGGCTAAAATTTTTGGTGGTTTCTTGTTCAGTCCATAGGCCTACATCATGTGGCAAACCGGTGAGCATGTGGCTCTATTAGTATAGGAGATACCTGAAAACATATCAGACTTTTCATCATAGTGCTTTTACCAATGCATAAAATGCATGGAGAAGTCATTTCGAATGACTGGTCTCAGTGTGTGTGAGAACGATGACTGGTTAAAATGTTTGGTGGTTTCTTTGTTCAGTCCATAGGCCTACATCATGTGGCAAACCGGTGAGCATGTGGCTCTATTAGTATAGGAGATACCTGAAAACATATCACACTATTTCATCATAGTGCTTTTACCAATGCATAAAATGCATGGAGAAGTAATTTCGAATGACTGGTCCTCAGTGTTGTGAGAACGATGACTGGTTAAAATTTTTGGTGGTTTTCTTGTTCAGTCCATAGGCCTACATCATGTAGGGCAAACCGGTGAGCATGTGGCTCTATTAGTATAGGAGATACATGAAAACATATCACACTTTTCATCATAGTGCTTTTACCAATGCATAAAATGCATGGAGAAGTCATTATCGAATGACTGGTCCTCAGTGTTGTGAGAACGATGACTGGTTAAAATTTTTGGTGGTTTCTTGTTCAGTCCATAGGCCTACATCATGTGGCAAACCGGTGAGCATGTGTCTCTATTAGTATAGGAGATACATGAAAACATATCACACTTTTCATCATAGTGCTTTTACCAATGCATAAATGCATGGGAGAAGTCATTTCGAATGACTGGTCCTCAGTGTTGTGAGAACGATGACTGGGTTAAAATTTTTGGTGGTTTCTTGTTCAGTCCATAGGCCTACATCATGTGGCAAACCGGTGAGCATGTGGCTCTATTAGTATAGGAGATACCTGAAAAACATATCACACTTTTCATCATAGTGCTTTTACCAATGCATAAAATGCATGGAGAAGTAATTTCGAATGACTGGTCCTCAGTGTTGTGAGAACGATGACTGGTTAAAATTTTTGGTGGTTTCTTGTTCAGTCCATAGGCCTACATCATGTGGCAAACCGGTGAGCATGTGGCTCTATTTAGTATAGGGAGATACCTGAAAACATATCACACTTTTCATCATAGTGCTTTTACCAATGCATAAAATGCATGGAGAAGTCATTCGAATGACTGGTCCTCATGTTGTGAGAACGATGACTGGTTAAAATTTTTGGTGGTTTCTTGTTCAGTCCATAGGCCTACATCATGTGGCAAACCGGTGAGCATGTGGCCTCTATTAGTATAGGAGATACCTGAAAACATATCACACTTTTCATCATAGTGCTTTTACCAATGCATAAAACGCATGGAGAAGTCATTTCGAATGACTGGTCCTCAGTGTTGTGAGAACGATGACTGGTTAAAATTTTTGGTGGTTTCTTGTTCAGTCCATAGGCCTACATCATGTGGCAAACCGTGAGCATGTGGCTCTATTAGTATAGGAGATACCTGAAAACATATCACACTTTTCATCATAGTGCTTTTACCAATGCATAAAATGCATGGAGAAGTCATTTCGAATGACTGGTCCTCAGTGTTGTGAGAATGATGACTGGTTACATTTTTGGTGGTTTCTTGTTCAGTCCATAGGCCTACATCATGTGGCAAACCGGTGAGCATGTGGCTCTATTAGTATAGGAGATACCTGAAAACATATCACACTTTTCATCATAGTGCTTTTACCAATGCATAAAACGCATGGAGAAGTCATTTCGAATGACTGGTCCTCAGTGTTGTGAGAACGATGACTGGTTAAAATTTTTGGTGGTTTCTTGTTCAGACCATAGGCCTACATCATGTGGCAAACCGGTGAGCATGTGGCTCTATTAGTATAGGAGATACCTGAAAACATATCACACTTTTCATCATAGTGCTTTTACCAATGCATAAAATGCATGGAGAAGTCCATTTCGAATGACTGGTCTTCAGTGTTGTGAGAACGATGACTGTTAAAATTTTTGGTGGTTTCTTGTTCAGTCCATAGGCCTACATCATGTGGGCAAACCGGTGAGCATGTGGCTCTATTAGTATAGGAGATACCTGAAAACATATCACACTTTTCATCATAGTGCTTTTACCAATGCATAAAATGCATGGAGAAGTCATTTCGAATGACTGGTCCTCAGTGTTGTGAGAACGATGACTGGTTAAAATTTTTGGTGGTTTCTTGTTCAGTCCATAGGCCTACATCATGTGGCAAACCGGTGAGCATGTGGCTCTATTAGTATAGGAGATACCTGAAAACATATCACACTTTTCATCATAGTGCTTTTACCAATGCATAAAGTGCATGGAGAAGTCATTTCGAATGACTGGTCCTCAGTGTTGTGAGAACGATGACTGGTTTAAATTTTTGGTGGTTTCTTGTTCAGTCCATAGGCCTACATCATGTGGCAACCGGTGAGCATGTGGCTCTATTAGTATAGGAGATACCTGAAAACATATCACACTTTTCATCATAGTGCTTTTACCAATGCATAAAATGCATGGAGAAGTCATTTCGAATGACTGGTCCTCAGTGTTGTCGAGAACGATGACTGGTTAAAATTTTTGGTGGTTTCTTGTTCAGTCCATAGGCCTACATCATGTGGCAAACCGGTGAGCATGTGGCTCTATTAGTATAGGAGATACCTGAAAACATATCACACTTTCATTATAGTGTTATTTACCAATGTATAAAATGCATGGAGAAGTCATTTCGAATGACTGGTCCTCAGTGTTGTGAGAACGATGACTGGTTAAAATTTTTGGTGGTTTCTTGTTCAGTCCATAGGCCTACATCGTGTGGCAAACCGGTGAGCATGTGGCTCTATTAGTATACGGAGATACCTGAAAACATATCACACTTTTCATCATAGTGCTTTTACCAATGCATAAAATGCATGAGAAGTCATTTCGAATGACTGGTCCTCAGTGTTGTGAGAACGATGACTGGTTAAAATTTTTGGTGGTTTCTTGTTCAGTCCATAGGCCTACATCATGTGGCAAACCGGTGAGCATGTGGCTCTATTAGTATAGGAGATACCTGAAAACATATCACACTTTTCATCTCATAGTGCTTTTACCAATGCATAAAATGCATGGAGAAGTCATTTCGAATGACTGGTCCTCAGTGTTGTGAGAACGATGA
Organism: Ranitomeya imitator; assembly: GCF_032444005.1. Taxonomy (NCBI): domain Eukaryota; kingdom Metazoa; phylum Chordata; class Amphibia; order Anura; family Dendrobatidae; genus Ranitomeya; species Ranitomeya imitator. The sequence goes on from NW_027193571.1 coordinate 85,453, forward strand.
CTGGTTAAAATTTTTGGTGGTTTCTTGTTCAGTCCATAGGCCTACATCATGTGGCAAACCGGTGAGCATGTGGCTCTATTAGTATAGGAGATACCTGAAAACATATCACACTTTTCATCATAGTGCTTTTACCAATGCATAAAATGCATGGAGAAGTCATTTCGAATGACTGGTCCTCAGTGTTGTGAGAACGATGACTGGTTAAAATTTTTGGTGGTTTCTTGTTCAGTCCATAGGCCTACATCATGTGGCAAACCGGTGAGCATGTGGCTCTATTAGTATAGGAGATACCTGAAAACATATCACACTTTTCATCATAGTGCTTTTACCAATGCATAAAATGCATGGAGAAGTCATTTCGAATGACTGGTCCTCAGTGTTGTGAGAACGATGACTGGTTAAAATTTTTGGTGGTTTCTTGTTCAGTCCATAGGCCTACATCATGTGGCAAACCGGTGAGCATGTGGCTCTATTAGTATAGGAGATACCTGAAAACATATCACACTTTTCATCATAGTGCTTTTACCAATGCATAAAATGCATGGAGAAGTCATTTCGAATGACTGGTCCTCAGTGTTGTGAGAACGATGACTGGTTAAAATTTTTGGTGGTTTCTTGTTCAGTCCATAGGCCTACATCATGTGGCAAACCGGTGAGCATGTGGCTCTATTAGTATAGGAGATACCTGAAAACATATCACACTTTTCATCATAGTGCTTTTACCAATGCATAAAATGCATGGAGAAGTCATTTCGAATGACTGGTCCTCAGTGTTGTGAGAACGATGACTGGTTAAAATTTTTGGTGGTTTCTTGTTCAGTCCATAGGCCTACATCATGTGGCAAACCGGTGAGCATGTGGCTCTATTAGTATAGGAGATACCTGAAAACATATCACACTTTTCATCATAGTGCTTTTACCAATGCATAAAATGCATGGAGAAGTCATTTCGAATGACTGGTCCTCAGTGTTGTGAGAACGATGACTGGTTAAAATTTTTGGTGGTTTCTTGTTCAGTCCATAGGCCTACATCATGTGGCAAACCGGTGAGCATGTGGCTCTATTAGTATAGGAGATACCTGAAAACATATCACACTTTTCATCATAGTGCTTTTACCAATGCATAAAATGCATGGAGAAGTCATTTCGAATGACTGGTCCTCAGTGTTGTGAGAACGATGACTGGTTAAAATTTTTGGTGGTTTCTTGTTCAGTCCATAGGCCTACATCATGTGGCAAACCGGTGAGCATGTGGCTCTATTAGTATAGGAGATACCTGAAAACATATCACACTTTTCATCATAGTGCTTTTACCAATGCATAAAATGCATGGAGAAGTCATTTCGAATGACTGGTCCTCAGTGTTGTGAGAACGATGACTGGTTAAAATTTTTGGTGGTTTCTTGTTCAGTCCATAGGCCTACATCATGTGGCAAACCGGTGAGCATGTGGCTCTATTAGTATAGGAGATACCTGAAAACATATCACACTTTTCATCATAGTGCTTTTACCAATGCATAAAATGCATGGAGAAGTCATTTCGAATGACTGGTCCTCAGTGTTGTGAGAACGATGACTGGTTAAAATTTTTGGTGGTTTCTTGTTCAGTCCATAGGCCTACATCATGTGGCAAACCGGTGAGCATGTGGCTCTATTAGTATAGGAGATACCTGAAAACATATCACACTTTTCATCATAGTGCTTTTACCAATGCATAAAATGCATGGAGAAGTCATTTCGAATGACTGGTCCTCAGTGTTGTGAGAACGATGACTGGTTAAAATTTTTGGTGGTTTCTTGTTCAGTCCATAGGCCTACATCATGTGGCAAACCGGTGAGCATGTGGCTCTATTAGTATAGGAGATACCTGAAAACATATCACACTTTTCATCATAGTGCTTTTACCAATGCATAAAATGCATGGAGAAGTCATTTCGAATGACTGGTCCTCAGTGTTGTGAGAACGATGACTGGTTAAAATTTTTGGTGGTTTCTTGTTCAGTCCATAGGCCTACATCATGTGGCAAACCGGTGAGCATGTGGCTCTATTAGTATAGGAGATACCTGAAAACATATCACACTTTTCATCATAGTGCTTTTACCAATGCATAAAATGCATGGAGAAGTCATTTCGAATGACTGGTCCTCAGTGTTGTGAGAACGATGACTGGTTAAAATTTTTGGTGGTTTCTTGTTCAGTCCATAGGCCTACATCATGTGGCAAACCGGTGAGCATGTGGCTCTATTAGTATAGGAGATACCTGAAAACATATCACACTTTTCATCATAGTGCTTTTACCAATGCATAAAATGCATGGAGAAGTCATTTCGAATGACTGGTCCTCAGTGTTGTGAGAACGATGACTGGTTAAAATTTTTGGTGGTTTCTTGTTCAGTCCATAGGCCTACATCATGTGGCAAACCGGTGAGCATGTGGCTCTATTAGTATAGGAGATACCTGAAAACATATCACACTTTTCATCATAGTGCTTTTACCAATGCATAAAATGCATGGAGAAGTCATTTCGAATGACTGGTCCTCAGTGTTGTGAGAACGATGACTGGTTAAAATTTTTGGTGGTTTCTTGTTCAGTCCATAGGCCTACATCATGTGGCAAACCGGTGAGCATGTGGCTCTATTAGTATAGGAGATACCTGAAAACATATCACACTTTTCATCATAGTGCTTTTACCAATGCATAAAATGCATGGAGAAGTCATTTCGAATGACTGGTCCTCAGTGTTGTGAGAACGATGACTGGTTAAAATTTTTGGTGGTTTCTTGTTCAGTCCATAGGCCTACATCATGTGGCAAACCGGTGAGCATGTGGCTCTATTAGTATAGGAGATACCTGAAAACATATCACACTTTTCATCATAGTGCTTTTACCAATGCATAAAATGCATGGAGAAGTCATTTCGAATGACTGGTCCTCAGTGTTGTGAGAACGATGACTGGTTAAAATTTTTGGTGGTTTCTTGTTCAGTCCATAGGCCTACATCATGTGGCAAACCGGTGAGCATGTGGCTCTATTAGTATAGGAGATACCTGAAAACATATCACACTTTTCATCATAGTGCTTTTACCAATGCATAAAATGCATGGAGAAGTCATTTCGAATGACTGGTCCTCAGTGTTGTGAGAACGATGACTGGTTAAAATTTTTGGTGGTTTCTTGTTCAGTCCATAGGCCTACATCATGTGGCAAACCGGTGAGCATGTGGCTCTATTAGTATAGGAGATACCTGAAAACATATCACACTTTTCATCATAGTGCTTTTACCAATGCATAAAATGCATGGAGAAGTCATTTCGAATGACTGGTCCTCAGTGTTGTGAGAACGATGACTGGTTAAAATTTTTGGTGGTTTCTTGTTCAGTCCATAGGCCTACATCATGTGGCAAACCGGTGAGCATGTGGCTCTATTAGTATAGGAGATACCTGAAAACATATCACACTTTTCATCATAGTGCTTTTACCAATGCATAAAATGCATGGAGAAGTCATTTCGAATGACTGGTCCTCAGTGTTGTGAGAACGATGACTGGTTAAAATTTTTGGTGGTTTCTTGTTCAGTCCATAGGCCTACATCATGTGGCAAACCGGTGAGCATGTGGCTCTATTAGTATAGGAGATACCTGAAAACATATCACACTTTTCATCATAGTGCTTTTACCAATGCATAAAATGCATGGAGAAGTCATTTCGAATGACTGGTCCTCAGTGTTGTGAGAACGATGACTGGTTAAAATTTTTGGTGGTTTCTTGTTCAGTCCATAGGCCTACATCATGTGGCAAACCGGTGAGCATGTGGCTCTATTGGTATAGGAGATACCTGAAAACATATCACACTTTTCATCATAGTGCTTTTACCAATGCATAAAATGCATGGAGAAGTCATTTCGAATGACTGGTCCTCAGTGTTGTGAGAACGATGACTGGTTAAAATTTTTGGTGGTTTCTTGTTCAGTCCATAGGCCTACATCATGTGGCAAACCGGTGAGCATGTGGCTCTATTAGTATAGGAGATACCTGAAAACATATCACACTTTTCATCATAGTGCTTTTACCAATGCATAAAATGCATGGAGAAGTCATTTCGAATGACTGGTCCTCAGTGTTGTGAGAACGATGACTGGTTAAAATTTTTGGTGGTTTCTTGTTCAGTCCATAGGCCTACATCATGTGGCAAACCGGTGAGCATGTGGCTCTATTAGTATAGGAGATACCTGAAAACATATCACACTTTTCATCATAGTGCTTTTACCAATGCATAAAATGCATGGAGAAGTCATTTCGAATGACTGGTCCTCAGTGTTGTGAGAACGATGACTGGTTAAAATTTTCGGTGGTTTCTTGTTCAGTCCATAGGCCTACATCATGTGGCAAACCGGTGAGCATGTGGCTCTATTAGTATAGGGATACCTGAAAACATATCACACTTTTCATCATAGTGCTTTTACCAATGCATAAAATGCATGGAGAAGTCATTTCGAATGACTGGTCCTCAGTGTTGTGAGAACGATGACTGGTTAAAATTTTTGGTGGTTTCTTGTTCAGTCCATAGGCCTACATCATGTGGCAAACCGGTGAGCATGTGGCTCTATTAGTATAGGAGATACCTGAAAACATATCACACTTTTCATCATAGTGCTTTTACCAATGCATAAAATGCATGGAGAAGTCATTTCGAATGACTGGTCCTCAGTGTTGTGAGAACGATGACTGGTTAAAATTTTTGGTGGTTTCTTGTTCAGTCCATAGGCCTACATCATGTGGCAAACCGGTGAGCATGTGGCTCTATTAGTATAGGAGATACCTGAAAACATATCACACTTTTCATCATAGTGCTTTTACCAATGCATAAAATGCATGGAGAAGTCATTTCGAATGACTGGTCCTCAGTGTTGTGAGAACGATGACTGGTTAAAATTTTTGGTGGTTTCTTGTTCAGTCCATAGGCCTACATCATGTGGCAAACCGGTGAGCATGTGGCTCTATTAGTATAGGAGATACCTGAAAACATATCACACTTTTCATCATAGTGCTTTTACCAATGCATAAAATGCATGGAGAAGTCATTTCGAATGACTGGTCCTCAGTGTTGTGAGAACGATGACTGGTTAAAATTTTTGGTGGTTTCTTGTTCAGTCCATAGGCCTACATCATGTGGCAAACCGGTGAGCATGTGGCTCTATTAGTATAGGAGATACCTGAAAACATATCACACTTTTCATCATAGTGCTTTTACCAATGCATAATATGCATGGAGAAGTCATTTCGAATGACTGGTCCTCAGTGTTGTGAGAACGATGACTGGTTAAAATTTTTGGTGGTTTCTTGTTCAGTCCATAGGCCTACATCATGTGGCAAACCGGTGAGCATGTGGCTCTATTAGTATAGGAGATACCTGAAAACATATCACACTTTTCATCATAGTGCTTTTACCAATGCATAAAATGCATGGAGAAGTCATTTCGAATGACTGGTCCTCAGTGTTGTGAGAACGATGACTGGTTAAAATTTTTGGTGGTTTCTTGTTCAGTCCATAGGCCTACATCATGTGGCAAACCGGTGAGCATGTGGCTCTATTAGTATAGGAGATACCTGAAAACATATCACACTTTTCATCATAGTGCTTTTACCAATGCATAAAATGCATGGAGAAGTCATTTCGAATGACTGGTCCTCAGTGTTGTGAGAACGATGACTGGTTAAAATTTTTGGTGGTTTCTTGTTCAGTCCATAGGCCTACATCATGTGGCAAACCGGTGAGCATGTGGCTCTATTAGTATAGGAGATACCTGAAAACATATCACACTTTTCATCATAGTGCTTTTACCAATGCATAAAATGCATGGAGAAGTCATTTCGAATGACTGGTCCTCAGTGTTGTGAGAACGATGACTGGTTAAAATTTTTGGTGGTTTCTTGTTCAGTCCATAGGCCTACATCATGTGGCAAACCGGTGAGCATGTGGCTCTATTAGTATAGGAGATACCTGAAAACATATCACACTTTTCATCATAGTGCTTTTACCAATGCATAAAATGCATGGAGAAGTCATTTCGAATGACTGGTCCTCAGTGTTGTGAGAACGATGACTGGTTAAAATTTTTGGTGGTTTCTTGTTCAGTCCATAGGCCTACATCATGTGGCAAACCGGTGAGCATGTGGCTCTATTAGTATAGGAGATACCTGAAGACATATCACACTTTTCATCATAGTGCTTTTACCAATGCATAAAATGCATGGAGAAGTCATTTCGAATGACTGGTCCTCAGTGTTGGGAGAACGATGACTGGTTAAAATTTTTGGTGGTTTCTTGTTCAGTCCATAGGCCTACATCATGTGGCAAACCGGTGAGCATGTGGCTCTATTAGTATAGGAGATACCTGAAAACATATCACACTTTTCATCATAGTGCTTTTACCAATGCATAAAATGCATGGAGAAGTCATTTCGAATGACTGGTCCTCAGTGTTGTGAGAACGATGACTGGTTAAAATTTTTGGTGGTTTCTTGTTCAGTCCATAGGCCTACATCATGTGGCAAACCGGTGAGCATGTGGCTCTATTAGTATAGGAGATACCTGAAAACATATCACACTTTTCATCATAGTGCTTTTACCAATGCATAAAATGCATGGAGAAGTCATTTCGAATGACTGGTCCTCAGTGTTGTGAGAACGATGACTGGTTAAAATTTTTGGTGGTTTCTTGTTCAGTCCATAGGCCTACATCATGTGGCAAACCGGTGAGCATGTGGCTCTATTAGTATAGGAGATACCTGAAGACATATCACACTTTTCATCATAGTGCTTTTACCAATGCATAAAATGCATGGAGAAGTCATTTCGAATGACTGGTCCTCAGTGTTGGGAGAACGATGACTGGTTAAAATTTTTGGTGGTTTCTTGTTCAGTCCATAGGCCTACATCATGTGGCAAACCGGTGAGCATGTGGCTCTATTAGTATAGGAGATACCTGAAAACATATCACACTTTTCATCATAGTGCTTTTACCAATGCATAAAATGCATGGAGAAGTCATTTCGAATGACTGGTCCTCAGTGTTGTGAGAACGATGACTGGTTAAAATTTTTGGTGGTTTCTTGTTCAGTCCATAGGCCTACATCATGTGGCAAACCGGTGAGCATGTGGCTCTATTAGTATAGGAGATACCTGAAAACATATCACACTTTTCATCATAGTGCTTTTACCAATGCATAAAATGCATGGAGAAGTCATTTCGAATGACTGGTCCTCAGTGTTGTGAGAACGATGACTGGTTAAAATTTTTGGTGGTTTCTTGTTCAGTCCATAGGCCTACATCATGTGGCAAACCGGTGAGCATGTGGCTCTATTAGTATAGGAGATACCTGAAAACATATCACACTTTTCATCATAGTGCTTTTACCAATGCATAAAATGCATGGAGAAGTCATTTCGAATGACTGGTCCTCAGTGTTGTGAGAACGATGACTGGTTAAAATTTTTGGTGGTTTCTTGTTCAGTCCATAGGCCTACATCATGTGGCAAACCGGTGAGCATGTGGCTCTATTAGTATAGGAGATACCTGAAAACATATCACACTTTTCATCATAGTGCTTTTACCAATGCATAATATGCATGGAGAAGTCATTTCGAATGACTGGTCCTCAGTGTTGTGAGAACGATGACTGGTTAAAATTTTTGGTGGTTTCTTGTTCAGTCCATAGGCCTACATCATGTGGCAAACCGGTGAGCATGTGGCTCTATTAGTATAGGAGATACCTGAAAACATATCACACTTTTCATCATAGTGCTTTTACCAATGCATAAAATGCATGGAGAAGTCATTTCAAATGACTGGTCCTCAGTGTTGTGAGAACGATGACTGGTTAAAATTTTTGGTGGTTTCTTGTTCAGTCCATAGGCCTACATCATGTGGCAAACCGGTGAGCATGTGGCTCTATTAGTATAGGAGATACCTGAAAACATATCACACTTTTCATCATAGTGCTTTTACCAATGCATAAAATGCATGGAGAAGTCATTTCGAATGACTGGTCCTCAGTGTTGTGAGAACGATGACTGGTTAAAATTTTTGGTGGTTTCTTGTTCAGTCCATAGGCCTACATCATGTGGCAAACCGGTGAGCATGTGGCTCTATTAGTATAGGAGATACCTGAAAACATAACACACTTTTCATCATAGTGCTTTTACCAATGCATAAAATGCATGGAGAAGTCATTTCGAATGACTGGTCCTCAGTGTTGTGAGAACGATGACTGGTTAAAATTTTTGGTGGTTTCTTGTTCAGTCCATAGGCCTACATCGTGTGGCAAACCGGTGAGCATGTGGCTCTATTAGTATAGGAGATACCTGAAAACATATCACACTTTTCATCATAGTGCTTTTACCAATGCATAAAATGCATGGAGAAGTCATTTCGAATGACTGGTCCTCAGTGTTGTGAGAACGATGACTGGTTAAAAGTTTTGGTGGTTTCTTGTTCAGTCCATAGGCCTACATCATGTGGCAAACCGGTGAGCATGTGGCTCTATTAGTATAGGAGATACCTGAAAACATATCACACTTTTCATCATAGTGCTTTTACCAATGCATAAAATGCATGGAGAAGTCATTTCGAATGACTGGTCCTCAGTGTTGTGAGAACGATGACTGGTTAAAATTTTTGGTGGTTTCTTGTTCAGTCCATAGGCCTACATCATGTGGCAAACCGGTGAGCATGTGGCTCTATTAGTATAGGAGATACCTGAAAACATATCACACTTTTCATCATAGTGCTCTTACCAATGCATAAAATGCATGGAGAAGTCATTTCGAATGACTGGTCCTCAGTGTTGTGAGAACGATGACTGGTTAAAATTTTTGGTGGTTTCTTGTTCAGTCCATAGGCCTACATCATGTGGCAAACCGGTGAGCATGTGGCTCTATTAGTATAGGAGATACCTGAAAACATATCACACTTTTCATCATAGTGCTTTTACCAATGCATAAAATGCATGGAGAAGTCATTTCGAATGACTGGTCCTCAGTGTTGTGAGAACGATGACTGGTTAAAATTTTTGGTGGTTTCTTGTTCAGTCCATAGGCCTACATCGTGTGGCAAACCGGTGAGCATGTGGCTCTATTAGTATAGGAGATACCTGAAAACATATCACACTTTTCATCATAGTGCTTTTACCAATGCATAAAATGCATGGAGAAGTCATTTCGAATGACTGGTCCTCAGTGTTGTGAGAACGATGACTGGTTAAAATTTTTGGTGGTTTCTTGTTCAGTCCATAGGCCTACATCATGTGGCAAACCGGTGAGCATGTGGCTCTATTAGTATAGGAGATACCTGAAAACATATCACACTTTTCATCATAGTGCTTTTACCAATGCATAAAATGCATGGAGAAGTCATTTCGAATGACTGGTCCTCAGTGTTGTGAGAACGATGACTGGTTAAAATTTTTGGTGGTTTCTTGTTCAGTCCATAGGCCTACATCATGTGGCAAACCGGTGAGCATGTGTCTCTATTAGTATAGGAGATACCTGAAGACTAGTGTTGAGCATTCCGATACCGCAAGTATCGGGTATCGGCCGATATTTGCGGTATCGGAATTCCGATACTGAATTCCGATACTTCCCGCGTATCGGATACCGGAATCGGAAGTTCCCAGAATTCAAATTGAACGCAGCAGCCAATGAGGAATGAATGAAAGTGTGGGCACATCCTGTTTAGCATGGTGGGCATGTAAGTACTGGCAAGGCTGGGATTGGCTGCTGAAATGATGTCACTCTGCACTATAAAAAAGCGCTGCCGCCATTTTGCGCTCACTCTGCTGTGATTTCAGTTAGGGACAGGACGCTGTGTTCTAACTGAGGGCCAGTCGAGCTAGCTAATTGCTTTATTTTCCTTTCCAAAGGCTAATTTAGCAAAACGCTGTGTGTTCTTCACTGTTCACCTTGCTCTTGCCTTGCAGCGCTGTTTTAACAGCGTTCTGCAAGGTCTCTGTGTGTGTGTGTGTGTGCAGCTCACTCTGTAGTCTGTGTGCAGCCATATACCCGGTTGTATTCAGCTCAGGGGGGGTTCACACTGCCTCACACAGTTGTTCTTTTTTGCTCTTAGTGCAGCCTGCTGCACATTTTTTCTCAAATTTCCTATTAGTGTTTTTCCACCAGTCTCCAGCTCTATTGTGGAAAAACACTACATAGGATAACCTAGAGGGGTTTTTTTGGGCCTTGCAGCGCCGTTTACGGCTGTCTGCACGGTCTCCGTGTGAGCCCAGCTCGCCCTGTAGTCTGTGTGCAGCCATAGCCGGTTGGATTCAGCTCAGGGTTCGTTACTGGCTCATACCTTGAGAAAAATTTTCCTTTTTTTCAAATAGTGCAGCCTGTTTAAAATTTGAAAAAAAAAATTCCTATTAGTGTCTTTCCACTCGTATCCAGCTAAATAGTGGAAAAACACTATATAGGATAACCTAGAGGAGGGTTTTTTGGCCTTGCAGCGCCGTTTACGGCTGTCTGCACGGTCTCCGTGTGAGCCCAGCTCGCCCTGTAGTCTGTGTGCAGCCATAGCCGGTTGGATTCAGCTCAGGGTTCGTTACTGGCTCATACCTTGAGAAAAATTTTCCTTTTTTTCAAATAGTGCAGCCTGTTTAAAATCTGAAAAAAAAAATTCCTATTAGTGTCTTTCCACTCGTATCCAGCTAAATAGTGGAAAAACACTATATAGGATAACCGAGAGGAGGGTTTTTTGGCCTTGCAGCGCCGTTTACGGCTGTCTGCACGGTCTCCGTGTGAGCCCAGCTCGCCCTGTAGTCTGTGTGCAGCCATAGCCGGTTGGATTCAGCTCAGGGTTCGTTACTGGCTCATACCTTGAGAAAAATTTTCCTTTTTTTCAAATAGTGCAGCCTGTTTAAAATTTGAAAAAAAAAATTCCTATTAGTGTCTTTCCACTCGTATCCAGCTAAATAGTGGAAAAACACTATATAGGATAACCTAGAGGAGGGTTTTTTGGCCTTGCAGCGCCGTTTACGGCTGTCTGCACGGTCTCTGTGTGAGCGCAGCTCGCCCTGTAGTCTGTGTGCAGCCATAGCCGGTTGGATTCAGCTCAGGGTGCGTTACTGCCTCATACCTTGAAAAACAATTTCCTTTTTTTCAAATAGTGCAGCCAGTTTAAAATTTGAAAAAAAAAATTCCTATTAGTGTCTTTCCACTCGTATCCAGCTAAATAGTGGAAAAACACTATATAGGATAACCGAGAGGAGGGTTTCTTGGCCTTGCAGCGCCGTTTACGGCTGTCTGCACGGTCTCCGTGTGATTTAAACTAGCTCTGTAGCCCGATCTGCACCAAAAAAAAGGTTAAGTTCACCAAACACAACTTACACTTGTGTAGGCCACATTTGCAAAATAATAAAGTTTAGTCCACAATTTACAACATTAGTGTTTCTTACACCTGTTAGGAGGAGCATTACAGGAATAAGCACACTAAGGCCTTAGTACTTTTCTGCTTATCTTTATCTGTCAACCAAGATGAAGAGGGCAGGGAGTAAGGCACGTGGGCGTGGGCGCGGAGCAGGGAGAGGAGCAGGGAGAGGACGTGGTGATTCTGTGCCTGCTGCGGGCGCCGGTGACTCGTCGTCACTCAGTTTCAGCAGGGAACAGTCCTTCATGCGCAGCTTTGTCGGAGAGCGCCGTGCACCGCTGCTGCGTGAAGACCAAATTGAAGCCGTTGTCGGGTGGATGGCAGCTAACGCCTCGGCATCGACTTCAGTTAGTGCCACATCCTCTCAGGCACAGAGCACTGGAGAGCAGCCATCTGTCTCTTCACCACCTGCCAAATTGGCCAGGCAGTCAGAGAGCCCAGGACAGGAGCCGTCTCTACTTCTGTTCTCTGAATCTCTTGGCTTGGAAACAGGGGGCCAGCCAAGCAGCATTGGAGAAATGGAAGAAGAGGCAGTGTGCAGTGATGCCCAACACCTTTTTCTCTCTGACTCTGAAGAGGCAGGTGGGCCAGTGCCTCCGGTGACCACAGCGCAGTACGCATCTGATGATGAAACTCAGGTGCCGCTTTCTCGTGCGTACTGTGCTGCTGAGACTACCCAGGAGGAGCAGTTGGTGGCAGAGGGTAGTGGAGATGATGAGGTCCTTGACCCATCGTGGCGTGAGGAACAGGAAGGTGGTGGGAGCAGCTCAGAGGAAGAGCTTCCTCTTACGGGCCAAAGAGGGAGAGGGAGGGGGAAGACTGCGGAGCCTGTAGCCTCCACTTTGGCACCCGTTAGGAGCCTGTCTCTTTCCAAAGCCAAAAAGGGCGCTCCCAAGACTTGCAGTGCCTGGTCCTTTTTTGACACAGTTGCAGATGACATTTGTTTTGTCAAATGCAAGCTGTGTCATCATAAAGTAAAAAGAGGGAAAAATGTCAGCAACCTCAATACCACAAATATGTGGAAACATGTGCGGACCAGGCACGCGGTGGAGTTACAGAAACACACTGAAGATGTAGGCCAACCAACAGCGGCAGCTACCACCTCTTCAGCTCGTGTTGCCTCTTCCTCCAGCTCACGCACAGCTGGTTTGGCTTCCTCCCAGAGACCTTGTGTAATTCCACCCACAGCACCACCTTCCCAGTCATCCTCACACTCCCAGTCTACTCTACAGCCATCGGTAGTACAGGCATGGGAGAAAAGGCGGGCATTCTCGGCCAACCACCCCCGAGCACAGGCTCTGAATGCAGGCATTGCCAAACTGTTGTCCCTGGAAATGCTCTCGTTCAGGCTGGTGGAGACTGACAGCTTCCGTGACTTGATGGCATTGGCAGTCCCACAGTACAAGGTGCCCAGCCGCTTTTACTTCAGCAGGCAGGCTGTCCCTGCCCTGCACAGGCATGTTGAGGCAAACATAAAACATGCGCTACTGAACGCCGTCAGTAGCAAGGTCCACCTCACCACCGATGCGTGGACCAGTCAGCATGGACAGGGGCGATATGTTTCCCTCACTGCCCATTGGGTTAATGTTGTTGAGCCAGGTACAGATCGTGCGAGTGGCGCAGGACGTGTCCTGCCCACTCCAAGGATTGCAGGAATCCAGTCTGTACGCATCGACTCCTCCTCTTACACCAGTTCCTCTGATTCCTCTCTGCAGGATCCGTCACAGTCCACCCCCACATGGACCCGTGAACGTTTACCTATGACCGACATGAGCACAGCCGTGGCCAAACGTCAGCAGGCCGTCTTGAAACTAGTTTCATTGGGGCATCGAAGCCACACAGCGCAGGAGCTCTGGAATGCTATAAAGCAGGAGAGCGATGTGTGGTTACTGCCAGCGAATCTCCAGCCAGGCATGGTAGTGTGTGACAATGGCCGAAATCTGGTGGCAGCTTTGGCCCTTGGCAACCTCACTCACATCCCATGTCTGGCACAAGTGCTCAATTTGGTTGTGCAGAGTTTTCTGAGGGACTATCCGGATCTTGATGCCCTGCTGCACAAGGTCCGCCTAGAGTGTGCTCACTTGCGGCGTTCCAGCTTGGCCAGATCCCGCATTGCTGCTCTGCAGCGCCGATTCCGCCTTCCGGAACACCGCATCATATGTGACCTACCTACCCGGTGGAATTCCACGTTACATATGTTGGAGCGGTTGTGTGAGCAGCAGCAAGCAGTTATGGAGTACCAGCTGCATCAGGCGCAAAGAAGTCGCAGTCAGCGCCGATCAGACTTCACAACCACAGAGTGGGCCACTATGAAGGACGTCTGCCAGGTTTTGCGTCCTTTTGATTATTCCACGCGGATGGCAAGTGCAGATGATGCACTAGTCAGCATGACTGTCCCCCTTATCTGCCTGCTTCAGCAAACTTTGCAAGGGTTAAGGGATGATGTGGTGGAAGAGGTGGAGGATGAGGAGTCACCTTTTCCATCAGCTTCTGGAGAGTCAGCGCCACGTGGTTCCTCACAAAGGGGTACGCAGGGGCCAATTTGTGAGGAGGATGAGGAGGAGTCAATGGAGGAGGAAGAGCTCCGTCCAGAGGAGGGAGCGACACAATTGTCCAGTGGTCAGTGTGTACAGCGAGGGTGGGGTGATGACGAGCGGGCAGAGATCATGTCTCAAGCAGGGGACAGCGTTTCTGGGCCGGTTGGCACTCTGCAGCACAAGGTGGATTTCATGCTGCAGTGCCTGAGAAACGACCGCCGCATCGACCACATTCTCAACATGCCTGATTATTGGGTGTTCACCCTCCTCGATCCTCGCTACCGGGACAACGTCCAAAACCTCATCCCTGCGTTGACCCGGGAGCGTAAATTGCGGGAGTACCACGACACACTGGTGAATTCCATCATCTTCTCCTGTCCAACTGAGAGGAGTGCTGCTAGTGCTTTACAAAGCAGCTCAGTGCGTCGAGGCAGTGGGGGAGGCTCTGCCCAAAGAGGGAGCAGAAGCAGTGCCTCTGCCCAAGGCAAGCCCAGTATGGCACAACTCTGGCACACTTTTGTGTGCCCGCCCCAAATGTCTACACCATCACCGGCGGCTCCAGTCAGCAGGAGGCAACGGTTCCGTCAGATGGTGACAGACTACATGGCTTGCCCTCTTACTGTACTCCCAGACGGCTCTTCCCCGTTCAAGTTTTGGGTCTCTAAGCTGGATACATGGCCAGAGCTAAGCCAGTATGCATTGGAGGTGCTGGCTTGCCCTGCGGCTAGTGTCTTATCGGAACGTGTCTTTAGTGCCGCAGGTGGTGTACTAACAGACCGTCGCATGCGACTATCCTCCGATAACGTTGACCGGCTTACTTTCCTGAAAATGAACCAGGCCTGGATCTCGCAGGAATTTGCCACTCCTCTGCCTGATTAAGTAATTGGGTGTCATCCAGGTCTCCTGCTGTGTTCATCTTTCTACCACCTGAACTGCTATTCCTGGGCTCCAACACCGCCAGTTGCGGCTCAGAAGTGCAGGCTGCACAGTAAAAACATACGACCCAGTGTTATTGGGTTTCAGTAACGTCAGCTGATCCCCAGCTGTGTAGCCGGCAATGTGTCCTGCGACCGCCACGCTGGCACAACAACCTAAATGTAAGGGAACCTGTCCCCCCCCCCCCCCCGTCGTTTGTTACTGAAAGAGCCATCTTGTGCAGCAGTAATGCTGCACAAGGAAAAGGTAGCTCTTTTTATTTAGCTCTTTGCACACGCAGAACTTAACACTTATAAAATGTGTTCACTGATACCGTTATACCGTCCCGGAGCTGGGACTTTCCTTCGTAATGTGACGCAGCACAGCCGTCATTCCTACCCCCTTGGTGCCATGCGCTGCCTCCTCAGCGTTGTTTTAAGCTGTCACGGAGCCTGCGCTGTTCTGTTATCCCTTGGGCATGCCCTATTTGCGCTGCCTGTCTTCTGACATAATTTGGTGTCAGGCTGGCTGCGCCTGTGCGGCCGCGGTGCCCGAGATCCCGCCTCGCAGTGTCTTCTGATTGAGTCACACTGCGGGCCTGGGATCCATGGGCATGCGCAGTGCATATCTTCCCCTCGGGCTCTCGCTCATTTCCCTCCGCCTTCTTTAGACTGTGCGCCGTCAGCTGATCCCTAGCATGCCACGGCCGTGACACCGCACAGTCTGAAGAAGAGGGAAGGAGGGGAGTGAGAGTCGAGGTTATGCACTGTGCATGCCCATGGTTCCAAGGCCCGCAGTGGGATTACGTTAGATGAGACTGCGAGGTGGGATCTGGAGCAGCGTGGACGCACAGGCACTGACAGCCTGACACCAAATTATGTCAGAAGACAGGCAGCGCTAATTGGGCATGGCCAAGGGCTAACAGAACAGCGCAGGCTCCGTGGCAGCTTAAAACAACGCTGAGGAGGCAGCGCACGGCATCAAGGGGATAGGAATGACAGCTGTGCTGTGTCCCATTACGAAGGAAATTCGCACCTCCGGAACGGTTTAACGGTATAAAGGGACACATTTTTAGTGTTTACTTCGGTGTTTGCAAGGAGCATAATTAAAAGAGCAACCTTTTCCTTTTGCATCCTTAGTGCTGCACAACATGGCTCTTTCAGCTACAAACGTCTTGGGGGGGGGGTTAAAGGTTTCCTTTCAACTTGCTCCAATCAGGCTTCGGCCTACACTCTGTTCCTCTGCTCCTCCTGCTGTCCCTGGGCTCTAACACCGCCAGTTGGTGCCTGGAAGTGCTGTGTGCACAGTCAACAGTCGCTCCTCTGTTATTGGGGTTCAGTAACGTCAGCTGATCCCCAGCTGTGTGTGCGGCAATACCTCCAATCTGCTCCTCCTGCTGTCCCTGGGCTCTAACACCGCCAGTTGGTGCCTGGAAGTGCTGTGTGCACAGTCAACAGTCGCTCCTCTGTTATTGGGGTTCAGTAACGTCAGCTGATCCCCAGCTGTGTGTGCGGCAATACCTCCAATCTGCTCCTCCTGCTGTCCCTGGGCTCTAACACCGCCAGTTGGTGCCTGGAAGTGCTGTGTGCACAGTCAACAGTCGCTCCTCTGTTATTGGGGTTCAGTAACGTCAGCTGATCCCCAGCTGTGTATCCGGCAACGTGTCATGCGACCGCCACGCTGGCACAACTAAAATGTAAGGGGACCTGTCCCCCCCCCCCCCCTAGGCGTTTGTTACTGAAAGAGCCACCATGTGCAGCACTAATACTGCACAAGGGAAAGGTCGCTCTTGAAATTATGCTCCTTGCAAACGCTGAACTACACACTCATGTAATGTGTCCCCTCACACCGTCCAACCGTCCTGGAGGTGGGACTTTCCTTTGTAATGTGACGCAGCACAGCCGTCATTGCTACCCCCTTGGCACCGTGCGCTGCCTCCTTAGCGTTGTTTGATTCCGTCATGGACCCTGCGCTGTTATGTTATCCCTTGGCCATGCACAGTTTGCGCTGCCCGTCCTCTGACATCATTTGTTGTCGTCCTGGCTGCGCCTGTGCGTCCACGCTGCCCGAAATCACACCTCGCAGTGTCGTCTAATGTGATCCCACAGTGGGCCTGGTATCCATGGCCATGCGCAGTGCATATACTAGCCTCTCACTCCCCTTCTTCACGCTTCTTCAGACTAGGCGGCGTCAGCTGATCCCTAATAGCATGCCACGGCCGTGACGCCGCACAGTCTGAAGAAGCAGGAAGGAGGTGAGTGAGAGGCGATGATATGCACTGCGCATGCCCATGGATCCCTGGCCCGCAGTGGGACTACATTAGATGACACTGCAAGGTTGGATCTCGGGCAGCTTGGACGCACAGGCACTGCCAGCCTGACACCTACATGATGTCAGAAGACGGGCACCGCTAACTGTGCATGGCCAAGGGATAACATTACAGTGCGGGCTCCGTGACAGAACCAAACAACGTTGAGGAGGTGGTGCCCGGCACCAAGGGGGTTGGAATGACGGCTGTGCTGTGTCACATTACAAAGGAAAGTCCCACTTCCGGGATGGTTTGACGGTGTGAGGGGACACATTATATGAGTGTGTACTTCAGCGTTTGCAAGGAGCATAATTTTCGGAGCCACCATTTTCCATGTGCAGTATTACTGCTGTACAAGATGGCTCTTTCAGCAACAAATGCCTGGGGGGGGGGGGTTAAAGGTTCCCTTTCAACTTGCTCCACTGCAGGCTTCGGCCTACACTCTGCTCCTCTTTGATTCCCTGGGTTTCAACACTGTCAGTTGCCACCTGGAAGTGTTGTCTACACAGAAAAAAACACTAGGTGATGTGTCAGTGGGGTTCAGCACCGCCAGCTGTTCCCCTGCTGTGTAGTCGGCAACGTGTCCAGCACAAGCCACGCTGGCACAACAGAACAAAAGCTGCCACCAGTGCAGGCTTCGGCCTACACTCTGCTCCTCTCCTCCTCCTGCTGACCCTGGGCTCAAACACCGCTAGTTTTTGCCCGGAAGTGCTAGCTGCACAGAGAAAAACACCAGCCAATGTGTTAGTGGGGTTCAGCAACGCCAGCTGTTCCCCTGCTGTGTAGCCGGCAACGTGACCTGCAAACGCCATGCAGGCACAGGAACTGAAATTAAAAGGGAACCTGGCCCCACCCCCCCAGGTGTTTCTATGTATAACAGCCACCTAGTACAGCAGTACTGCTGCATTTGTACAAGGTGGCTGACTTTTTCTCCTTGCCCACGTGGAACTCAACACGTACAAAATGTGTCTCATTGAGACCATTCCACTGTCCCTGAGGTGTGACTTTCCTTTGTAATGATACGCAGCACCCCCCTTGGTAGCGTTTCCCGTCTTTTGTCATCATGGTTAGCTGGCTGCGCCTGTGCATCCGCCCTGCTAGAAACAACGCCCCTCGTTGTCATATTTATTTTGTCAGCGAGGGTGTGGTTTATGGGCACGAGCAGTGCATATGTTCGCCTGTCTTAACTCATCTCCTTCCGCCTTCTTCAGACTGTGCGGCCTCCTGGCCGTGGTAGGCGATAAGGGATCAGCTGAGGCCGCCCAGTCTGGAGCAGGTGTAAGGACATGTGTAAGCGGCAAACCTATTTACTGCACAAGGCCACGAATCCCAGCCACGCAGTGTGATTTTTTGAAAACACACTGTGGGTCTGGGATTCATGTCCATCGCTAACCGCAACGGCCGACATGAAATGAGGTCAGAAGACAGGAAGCGCTCACAGCGCATGGCCAAGGGATCACAATAGCGCAGACTCCTGTACAGCAAATAACAACGCTCAGGAATCTGCGCCCAGTACCTAGGTGCAAATTTTGACACCTGTGCTGCGTCTCGTTAAAAAGACAAGTCACGCCTCCACAACTGTTTGACAGTATAATGGGCTAAATAGTGTACGTGTTTTAGTCAGCGTGTGCAAGGAGCAAAACAAATAGAGCAACCTTTTACTTGTGCAGCATTAATGCTGCACAAGGTGTGGCTCTTGTACCTTGCAACACCTGAGGGGGGGGTTAAAGGTAACCTTTGAAATTGGTTCAACTAGGCTTCGGCCTACACTCTGCTCCTCTCCTCCTCCTGCTGACCCTGGGCTCAAACACCGCTAGTTTTTGCCCGGAAATGCTAGCTGCACAGAGAAAAACACCAGCCAATGTGTTAGTGGGGTTCAGCACCGCCAGCTGTTCCCCTGCTGTGTAGTCGGCAACGTGTCCAGCACAAGCCACGCTGGCACAACCGACCAAAAGCTGCCACCAGTGCAGGCTTCGGCCTACACTTTGCTCCTCTCCTCCTCCTGCTGACCCTGGGCTCAAACAACGCCAGTTTCTGCCCGGACATGCTAGCTGCACAGAGAAAAACACCAGCCAATGTGTTAGTGGGGTTCAGCACCGCCTGCTGTTCCCCCGCTGTGTAGCCGGCATCGTGTCCAGCACAAGCCACGCTGGCACAACCGACCAAAAGCTGCCACCAGTGCAGGCTTCGGCCTACACTTTGCTCCTCTCCTCCTCCTCCTGCTGACCCTGGGCTCTAACACCGCTAGTTTTTGCCCGGACATGCAATCTGCACAGAGAAAAACACCAGTCAATGTGTCAGTGGGGTTCAGCAACGCCAGCTGTTCCCCTGCTGTGTAGCTTGCAACGTGACCTGCAAACGCCACGCAGGCACATGAACTGAAATTGAAGGGAGCCTGCCCCCCACCCACAGGTGTTTCTATGTATATCAGCCACCTTGTACAGCAGTACTGCTGCATTTGTACGAGGTGGCTGACTTTTTCTCCTTGCCCACGTGGAACTCAACACGTACAAAATGTGTCTCATTAGAGACCATTACAATGTCCCTGAGGTGTGACTTTCCTTTGTAATGACACGCAGCACCACCCTTGTTAGCGCTGCCCGTCTTTTGACATCATTGGTTAGCTGGCTGCGCCTGTGCATCTCCCCTGCTCGAAACAACGGCCCTCGGTGTCTTATTTTTTTGGACAGCGAGGGTGTGATTGATGGGCATGTGCAGTGCATATGTTTGCCTGTGTTCACTCATCTCCTTCCGCCTTCTTCAGACTGGGTGTCCTCATGGCCGCGGCAGGCGATAAGGGATCAGATGAGGCCGCCCAGTCTGAAGCAGGTGTAAGGACATGTGTGAGCGGCAAACATATTTAGTGCACCAGGGCACGAATCCCAGCACCGCAGTGTGATTTTTTAAAAACACACTGTGGGTCTGGGATTCATGTCCATCGCTAACCGCAACGGCCGACATGAAATGAGGTCAGAAGACAGGAAGCGCTCACAGCGCATGGCCAAGGGATCACAATAGCGCAGACTCCTGTACAGCAAATAACAACGCTCAGGAATCTGCGCCCAGTACCTAGGTGCAAATTTTGACACCTGTGCTGCGTCTCGTTAAAAAGACAAGTCACGCCTCCACAACTGCTTGACAGTATAATGGGCTAAATAGTGTACGTGTTTTAGTCAGCGTGTGCAAGGAGCAAAACAAATAGAGCAACCTTTTACTTGTGCAGCATTAATGCTGCACAAGGTGTGGCTCTTGTACCTTGCAACACCTGAGGGGGGGGTTAAAGGTAACCTTTGAAATTGGTTCAACTAGGCTTCGGCCTACACTCTGCTCCTCTACTCCTCCTGCTGACCCTGGGCTCAAACACCGCTAGTTTTTGCCCGGACATGCTAGCTGCACAGAGAAAAACACCAGCCAATGTGTTAGTGGGGTTCAGCACCGCCAGCTGTTCCCCTGCTGTGTAGTCGGCAACGTGTCCAGCACAAGCCACGCTGGCACAACAGAACAAAAGCTGCCACCAGTGCAGGCTTCGGCCTACACTTTGCTCCTCTCCTCCTCCTGCTGACCCTGGGCTCAAACAACGCCAGTTTCTGCCCGGACATGCTAGCTGCACAGAGAAAAACACCAGCCAATGTGTTAGTGGGGTTCAGCACCGCCTGCTGTTCCCCCGCTGTGTAGCCGGCATCGTGTCCAGCACAAGCCACGCTGGCACAACCGACCAAAAGCTGCCACCAGTGCAGGCTTCGGCCTACACTTTGCTCCTCTCCTCCTCCTCCTGCTGACCCTGGGCTCAAACAACGCCAGTTTCTGCCCGGACATGCAATCTGCACAGAGAAAAACACCAGTCAATGTGTCAGTGGGGTTCAGCAACGCCAGCTGTTCCCCTGCTGTGTAGCTTGCAACGTGACCTGCAAACGCCACGCAGGCACATGAACTGAAATTGAAGGGAGCCTGCCCCCCACCCCCCCAGGTGTTTCTATGTATAACAGCCACCTTGTACAGCAGTACTGCTGCATTTGTACAAGGTGGCTGACTTTTTCTCCTTGCACACGTGGAACTCAACAAGTACAAAATGTGTCTCATTACAGACCATTACAATGTCCCTGAGGTGTGACTTTCCTTTTTAATGACACGCAGCACCCCCATTGTTAGCGCTGCCCGTCTCCTGACATCATTGGTTGGCTGGCTGTGCCTGTGCGTCCCCCCTGCCCGACACAACGCCCCCCGTTGTCTCATATATTTTGACTGCGAGGGTGTGATTGATGGGCACGAGCAGTGCATATGTTCCCCTGTTTTCACTCCCCTCCTTCCGCCTTCTTCTGACTGTGCGGCCTCATGGCCGCGGCATGCGATAAGGGATCAGCTGAGGCCGCCGAGTCTGAAGCAGGTGTAAGGACATGTGTGAGCGGCGAACATATTTACTGCACAAGGCCACGAATCCCAGCACCGCAGTGTGACTTTAGGAAAAGCCACTGTGGGTCTGGGATTTATGGCCATCGTTAACCGCACCGGCCAACATGAAATGAGGTCATGAGACGGCCTGCACTAACAGGGTATTGCCAAGGGATAACACAAGAGCGCAGTTTCCTGTACTGCAAATAACAACGGTAAGGAATCTGCGCACAGCACCTAGGTGTAAATTTGTACACCTGTGCTGCGTCTCCTTAAAAAGACTAGTAGTCACGCCTCCACTACTGTTTGACAGTATAATGGGCTAAATAGTGTACGTGTTTAATTCAGCGTGTGCAAGGAGCAAAATTAAATAGAGCAACCTTTGACTTGTGCATCAATAATGCTGTTCAAGGTGTGGCTCTTGTACCTTGCAACACCTGAGGGGGGGGTTAAAGGTAACCTTTGAAATTGGTTCAACTAGGCTTTGGCCAACACTCTGCTCCTCTACTCCTCCTGCTGACCCTGGGCTCAAACACCGCTAGTTTTTGCCCGGAAATGCTAGCTGCACAGAGAAAAACACCAGCCAATGTGTTAGTGGGGTTCAGCACCGCCAGCTGTTCCCCTGCTGTGTAGTCGGCAACGTGTCCAGCACAAGCCACGCTGGCACAACAGAACAAAAGCTGCCACCAGTGCAGGCTTCGGCCTACACTTTGCTCCTCTCCTCCTCCTGCTGACCCTGGGCTCAAACAACGCCAGTTTCTGCCCGGACATGCTAGCTGCACAGAGAAAAACACCAGCCAATGTGTTAGTGGGGTTCAGCACCGCCAGCTGTTCCCCTGCTGTGCAGCTTGCAACGTGACCTGCAAACGCCACGCAGGCACATGAACTGAAATTGAAGGGAGCCTGCCCCCCACCCACAGGTGTTTCTATGTATATCAGCCACCTTGTACAGCAGTACTGCTGCATTTGTACGAGGTGGCTGACTTTTTCTCCTTGCCCACGTGGAACTCAACACGTACAAAATGTGTCTCATTAGAGACCATTACAATGTCCCTGAGGTGTGACTTTCCTTTGTAATGACACGCAGCACCCCCATTGTTAGCGCTGCCCGTCTCCTGACATCATTGGTTGGCTGGCTGTGCCTGTGCGTCCCCCCTGCCCGACACAACGCCCCCCGTTGTCTCATATATTTTGACTGCGAGGGTGTGATTGATGGGCACGAGCAGTGCATATGTTCCCCTGTTTTCACTCCCCTCCTTCCGCCTTCTTCTGACTGTGCGGCCTCATGGCCGCGGCATGCGATAAGGGATCAGCTGAGGCCGCCCAGTCTGAAGCAGGTGTAAGGACATGTGTGAGCGGCGAACATATTTACTGCACAAGGCCACGAATCCCAGCACCGCAGTGTGACTTTAGGAAAAGCCACTGTGGGTCTGGGATTTATGGCCATCGTTAACCGCACCGGCCAACATGAAATGAGGTCATGAGACGGCCTGCACTAACAGGGTATTGCCAAGGGATAACACAAGAGCGCAGACTCCTGTACAGCAAATAACAACGCTCAGGAATCTGCGCCCAGTACCTAGGTGCAAATTTTGACACCTGTGCTGCGTCTCGTTAAAAAGACAAGTCACGCCTCCACAACTGTTTGACAGTATAATGGGCTAAATAGTGTACGTGTTTAATTCAGCGTGTGCAAGGAGCAAAATTAAATAGAGCAACCTTTGACTTGTGCATCATTAATGCTGTTCAAGGTGTGGCTCTTGTACCTTGCAACACCTGAGGGGGGGGTTAAAGGTAACCTTTGAAATTGGTTAAACTAGGCTTCGGCCTACACTCTGCTCCTCTACTCCTCCTGCTGACCCTGGGCTCAAACACCGCTAGTTTTTGCCCGGAAATGCTAGCTGCACAGAGAAAAACACCAGCCAATGTGTTAGTGGGGTTCAGCACCGCCAGCTGTTCCCCTGCTGTGTAGTCGGCAACGTGTCCAGCACAAGCCACGCTGGCACAACAGAACAAAAGCTGCCACCAGTGCAGGCTTCGGCCTACACTTTGCTCCTCTCCTCCTCCTGCTGACCCTGGGCTCAAACAACGCCAGTTTCTGCCCGGACATGCTAGCTGCACAGAGAAAAACACCAGCCAATGTGTTAGTGTGGTTCAGCACCGCCAGCTGTTCCCCCGCTGTGTAGCCGGCATCGTGTCCAGCACAAGCCACGCTGGCACAACCGACCAAAAGCTGCCACCAGTGCAGGCTTCGGCCTACACTTTGCTCCTCTCCTCCTCCTCCTGCTGACCCTGGGCTCTAACACCGCTAGTTTTTGCCCGGACATGCAATCTGCACAGAGAAAAACACCAGTCAATGTGTCAGTGGGGTTCAGCAACGCCAGCTGTTCCCCTGCTGTGTAGCTTGCAACGTGACCTGCAAACGCCACGCAGGCACATGAACTGAAATTGAAGGGAGCCTGGCCACCACCCCCAGGTGTTTCTATGTATAACAGCCACCTTGTACAGCAGTACTGCTGCATTTGTACAAGGTGGCTGACGTTTTCTCCTTGCCCACGTGGAACTCAACACGTACAAAATGTGTCTCTTTGAGACCATTCCACTGTCCCTGAGGTGTGACTTTCCTTTCTAATGATACGCAGCACCCCCCTTGGTAGCGCTTCCCGTCTTCTGACATCATTGGTTGGCTACTTGCGCCTGTTCGTCCGCCCTGCCTGAATAAAATGCTCCTCGTTGTCTTAATTATTTTGACTGCGAGGGTGTGATTGATGGGCACGAGCAGTGCATATCTTCGCCTGTCTTAACTCATCTCCTTCCGCCTTCTTCAGACTGTGCAGCCTCATGGCCGCGGCATGCGAGAAGGGATCAGCAGAGGCCGCCCAGTCTGAAGCAGGTGTAAGGACGTGTGTGAGCGGCCAAAATATTTACTGCTCAAGGCCACGAATCCCAGCACCGCAGTGTGGCTTTATGAAAAGACACTGTGGGTCTGGGATTTATGGCCATCGTTAACCGCACCGGCCAACATGAAATGAGGTCATAAGATGGGCAGCGCTAACAGGGCATTGCCAAGGGATAACACAAGAGCGCAGACTCCTGTACAGCAAATAACAACGCTCAGGAAGCTGCGCCAAGCACCAAGGCGTTATTTTGGACACCTGTGCTGCGTCTCATCAAAAAACCAAGTCACGCATCCACTACAGTTTGACTGTAGAATGGGGTAAATTGTGTATGTCTTTCATTCAGCGTGTGCAAGTAGACAAATTAATAGAGCAACCTTTCACTTGTGCAGCATTAATACTGCACAAGGTGTGTCTCTTGTACTTTGTAACACCTGAGGGGGGGGTTAAAGGTTTCCTTTGAAATTGGTTCAACTAGGCTTCGGCCTACACTCTGCTCCTCTCCTCCTCCTCCTGCTTCAACACGGGCTCTAACATCGCAAGTTTTTGCCCGCAAGTGCTAGCTGCACAGATAAAAACACACGCCATTGTGTTAGTGGGGTTCAGCAACGCCAGCTGTTCCCCCAGTGTGTAGCCGGCAAAGTGTCCTGCAAACGCAACGCAGACACAAAGCTGCCTCCAGTGCAGGCTTCGGCCTACACTCATCTCCCCCTGCTTACCCTTTGCTCCAACACCGCTAGTTGGGGCTCTAGGAAGACAATCTTTAATAGGCAAGGCAACGCATCCGGGTTCCAGCACCGCCAGCTGGTTCTCGGCAGTGTTCTTGTCACAGGTACTCCCTCGTGCCAAGCCTGGTTTCAGCACCGTCAGCTGTTTCCGGGTTGTGTCAACTTCACTGAGACGCCTATGCTTGCCCCGTCGTGGGGCGGTCGAGTTAGCCAACTCCAGGGTGCCTCCAGTTTAGGAGCTTCCTATGTGGGCTGCGTGAACTGGTAGTCAAGGCTGGTTCTGTAGTGCCAGTAGGCCCAGCTCCCCCTGTAGGACTGTTGGGGTTCGGTAACTGCGGCTGCCTCGCGGCCTAGCTGTTCTCTCCTCTCCTGTGGGCCTTGGGGTCCACCACCTGGTTCCAGCACCGTCAGCTGGTTCCGGGCCGAGACTTTGGCTAAGGTGCCTCCTCCTGGGTATCCGAGTTCCGCCAACGCCAGGCGGTCCTTGGTAGTGCTTTTAAGCGCGGGCACCTACAGCTTAGTAACCGGGTTCCAGCACCGTCAGCTGGTCCTCGGTCGTGCCATTGGCTCTTGCACACTGGGGCAACGCATCCGAGTTCCAGCACCGCCAGTTGGTTCTCGGCAGTGTTCTTGTCACAGGTACTCCCTCGTGCCAAGCCTGGTTTCAGCACCGTCAGCTGTTTCCGGGTTGTGTCAACTTCACTGAGACGCCTATGCTTGCCCCGTCGTGGGGCGGTCGAGTTAGCCAACTCCAGGGTGCCTCCAGTTTAGGAGCTTCCTATGTGGGCTGCGTGAACTGGTAGTCAAGGCTGGTTCTGTAGTGCCAGTAGGCCCAGCTCCCCCTGTAGGACTGTTGGGGTTCGGTAACTGCGGCTGCCTCGCGGCCTAGCTGTTCTCTCCTCTCCTGTGGGCCTTGGGGTCCACCACCTGGTTCCAGCACCGTCAGCTGGTTCCGGGCCGAGCCTTTGGCTAAGGTGCCTCCTCCTGGGTATCCGAGTTCCGCCAACGCCAGGCGGTCCTTGGTAGTGCTTTTAAGCGCGGGCACCTACAGCTTAGTAACCGGGTTCCAGCACCGTCAGCTGGTCCTCGGTCGTGCCATTGGCTCTTGCACACTGGGGCAACGCATCCGGGTTCCAGCACCGCCAGCTGGTTCTCGGCAGTGTTCTTGTCACAGGTACTCCCTCGTGCCAAGCCTGGTTTCAGCACCGTCAGCTGTTTCCGGGTTGTGTCAACTTCACTGAGACGCCTATGCTTGCCCCGTCGTGGGGCGGTCGAGTTAGCCAACTCCAGGGTGCCTCCAGTTTAGGAGCTTCCTATGTGGGCTGCGTGAACTGGTAGTCAAGGCTGGTTCTGTAGTGCCAGTAGGCCCAGCTCCCCCTGTAGGACTGTTGGGGTTCGGTAACTGCGGCTGCCTCGCGGCCTAGCTGTTCTCTCCTCTCCTGTGGGCCTTGGGGTCCACCACCTGGTTCCAGCACCGTCAGCTGGTTCCGGGCCGAGACTTTGGCTAAGGTGCCTCCTCCTGGGTATCCGAGTTCCGCCAACGCCAGGCGGTCCTTGGTAGTGCTTTTAAGCGCGGGCACCTACAGCTTAGTAACCGGGTTCCAGCACCGTCAGCTGGTCCTCGGTCGTGCCATTGGCTCTTGCACACTGGGGCAACGCATCCGGGTTCCAGCACCGCCAGCTGGTTCTCGGCAGTGTTCTTGTCACAGGTACTCCCTCGTGCCAAGCCTGGTTTCAGCACCGTCAGCTGTTTCCGGGTTGTGTCAACTTCACTGAGACGCCTATGCTTGCCCCGTCGTGGGGCGGTCGAGTTAGCCAACTCCAGGGTGCCTCCAGTTTAGGAGCTTCCTATGTGGGCTGCGTGAACTGGTAGTCAAGGCTGGTTCTGTAGTGCCAGTAGGCCCAGCTCCCCCTGTAGGACTGTTGGGGTTCGGTAACTGCGGCTGCCTCGCGGCCTAGCTGTTCTCTCCTCTCCTGTGGGCCTTGGGGTCCACCACCTGGTTCCAGCACCGTCAGCTGGTTCCGGGCCGAGACTTTGGCTAAGGTGCCTCCTCCTGGGTATCCGAGTTCCGCCAACGCCAGGCGGTCCTTGGTAGTGCTTTTAAGCGCGGGCACCTACAGCTTAGTAACCGGGTTCCAGCACCGTCAGCTGGTCCTCGGTCGTGCCATTGGCTCTTGCACACTGGGGCAACGCATCCGGGTTCCAGCACCGCCAGCTGGTTCTCGGCAGTGTTCTTGTCACAGGTACTCCCTCGTGCCAAGCCTGGTTTCAGCACCGTCAGCTGTTTCCGGGTTGTGTCAACTTCACTGAGACGCCTATGCTTGCCCCGTCGTGGGGCGGTCGAGTTAGCCAACTCCAGGGTGCCTCCAGTTTAGGAGCTTCCTATGTGGGCTGCGTGAACTGGTAGTCAAGGCTGGTTCTGTAGTGCCAGTAGGCCCAGCTCCCCCTGTAGGACTGTTGGGGTTCGGTAACTGCGGCTGCCTCGCGGCCTAGCTGTTCTCTCCTCTCCTGTGGGCCTTGGGGTCCACCACCTGGTTCCAGCACCGTCAGCTGGTTCCGGGCCGAGACTTTGGCTAAGGTGCCTCCTCCTGGGTATCCGAGTTCCGCCAACGCCAGGCGGTCCTTGGTAGTGCTTTTAAGCGCGGGCACCTACAGCTTAGTAACCGGGTTCCAGCACCGTCAGCTGGTCCTCGGTCGTGCCATTGGCTCTTGCACACTGGGGCAACGCATCCGAGTTCCAGCACCGCCAGTTGGTTCTCGGCAGTGTTCTTGTCACAGGTACTCCCTCGTGCCAAGCCTGGTTTCAGCACCGTCAGCTGTTTCCGGGTTGTGTCAACTTCACTGAGACGCCTATGCTTGCCCCGTCGTGGGGCGGTCGAGTTAGCCAACTCCAGGGTGCCTCCAGTTTAGGAGCTTCCTATGTGGGCTGCGTGAACTGGTAGTCAAGGCTGGTTCTGTAGTGCCAGTAGGCCCAGCTCCCCCTGTAGGACTGTTGGGGTTCGGTAACTGCGGCTGCCTCGCGGCCTAGCTGTTCTCTCCTCTCCTGTGGGCCTTGGGGTCCACCACCTGGTTCCAGCACCGTCAGCTGGTTCCGGGCCGAGCCTTTGGCTAAGGTGCCTCCTCCTGGGTATCCGAGTTCCGCCAACGCCAGGCGGTCCTTGGTAGTGCTTTTAAGCGCGGGCACCTACAGCTTAGTAACCGGGTTCCAGCACCGTCAGCTGGTCCTCGGTCGTGCCATTGGCTCTTGCACACTGGGGCAACGCATCCGGGTTCCAGCACCGCCAGCTGGTTCTCGGCAGTGTTCTTGTCACAGGTACTCCCTCGTGCCAAGCCTGGTTTCAGCACCGTCAGCTGTTTCCGGGTTGTGTCAACTTCACTGAGACGCCTATGCTTGCCCCGTCGTGGGGCGGTCGAGTTAGCCAACTCCAGGGTGCCTCCAGTTTAGGAGCTTCCTATGTGGGCTGCGTGAACTGGTAGTCAAGGCTGGTTCTGTAGTGCCAGTAGGCCCAGCTCCCCCTGTAGGACTGTTGGGGTTCGGTAACTGCGGCTGCCTCGCGGCCTAGCTGTTCTCTCCTCTCCTGTGGGCCTTGGGGTCCACCACCTGGTTCCAGCACCGTCAGCTGGTTCCGGGCCGAGACTTTGGCTAAGGTGCCTCCTCCTGGGTATCCGAGTTCCGCCAACGCCAGGCGGTCCTTGGTAGTGCTTTTAAGCGCGGGCACCTACAGCTTAGTAACCGGGTTCCAGCACCGTCAGCTGGTCCTCGGTCGTGCCATTGGCTCTTGCACACTGGGGCAACGCATCCGGGTTCCAGCACCGCCAGCTGGTTCTCGGCAGTGTTCTTGTCACAGGTACTCCCTCGTGCCAAGCCTGGTTTCAGCACCGTCAGCTGTTTCCGGGTTGTGTCAACTTCACTGAGACGCCTATGCTTGCCCCGTCGTGGGGCGGTCGAGTTAGCCAACTCCAGGGTGCCTCCAGTTTAGGAGCTTCCTATGTGGGCTGCGTGAACTGGTAGTCAAGGCTGGTTCTGTAGTGCCAGTAGGCCCAGCTCCCCCTGTAGGACTGTTGGGGTTCGGTAACTGCGGCTGCCTCGCGGCCTAGCTGTTCTCTCCTCTCCTGTGGGCCTTGGGGTCCACCACCTGGTTCCAGCACCGTCAGCTGGTTCCGGGCCGAGACTTTGGCTAAGGTGCCTCCTCCTGGGTATCCGAGTTCCGCCAACGCCAGGCGGTCCTTGGTAGTGCTTTTAAGCGCGGGCACCTACAGCTTAGTAACCGGGTTCCAGCACCGTCAGCTGGTCCTCGGTCGTGCCATTGGCTCTTGCACACTGGGGCAACGCATCCGAGTTCCAGCACCGCCAGTTGGTTCTCGGCAGTGTTCTTGTCACAGGTACTCCCTCGTGCCAAGCCTGGTTTCAGCACCGTCAGCTGTTTCCGGGTTGTGTCAACTTCACTGAGACGCCTATGCTTGCCCCGTCGTGGGGCGGTCGAGTTAGCCAACTCCAGGGTGCCTCCAGTTTAGGAGCTTCCTATGTGGGCTGCGTGAACTGGTAGTCAAGGCTGGTTCTGTAGTGCCAGTAGGCCCAGCTCCCCCTGTAGGACTGTTGGGGTTCGGTAACTGCGGCTGCCTCGCGGCCTAGCTGTTCTCTCCTCTCCTGTGGGCCTTGGGGTCCACCACCTGGTTCCAGCACCGTCAGCTGGTTCCGGGCCGAGCCTTTGGCTAAGGTGCCTCCTCCTGGGTATCCGAGTTCCGCCAACGCCAGGCGGTCCTTGGTAGTGCTTTTAAGCGCGGGCACCTACAGCTTAGTAACCGGGTTCCAGCACCGTCAGCTGGTCCTCGGTCGTGCCATTGGCTCTTGCACACTGGGGCAACGCATCCGGGTTCCAGCACCGCCAGCTGGTTCTCGGCAGTGTTCTTGTCACAGGTACTCCCTCGTGCCAAGCCTGGTTTCAGCACCGTCAGCTGTTTCCGGGTTGTGTCAACTTCACTGAGACGCCTATGCTTGCCCCGTCGTGGGGCGGTCGAGTTAGCCAACTCCAGGGTGCCTCCAGTTTAGGAGCTTCCTATGTGGGCTGCGTGAACTGGTAGTCAAGGCTGGTTCTGTAGTGCCAGTAGGCCCAGCTCCCCCTGTAGGACTGTTGGGGTTCGGTAACTGCGGCTGCCTCGCGGCCTAGCTGTTCTCTCCTCTCCTGTGGGCCTTGGGGTCCACCACCTGGTTCCAGCACCGTCAGCTGGTTCCGGGCCGAGACTTTGGCTAAGGTGCCTCCTCCTGGGTATCCGAGTTCCGCCAACGCCAGGCGGTCCTTGGTAGTGCTTTTAAGCGCGGGCACCTACAGCTTAGTAACCGGGTTCCAGCACCGTCAGCTGGTCCTCGGTCGTGCCATTGGCTCTTGCACACTGGGGCAACGCATCCGGGTTCCAGCACCGCCAGCTGGTTCTCGGCAGTGTTCTTGTCACAGGTACTCCCTCGTGCCAAGCCTGGTTTCAGCACCGTCAGCTGTTTCCGGGTTGTGTCAACTTCACTGAGACGCCTATGCTTGCCCCGTCGTGGGGCGGTCGAGTTAGCCAACTCCAGGGTGCCTCCAGTTTAGGAGCTTCCTATGTGGGCTGCGTGAACTGGTAGTCAAGGCTGGTTCTGTAGTGCCAGTAGGCCCAGCTCCCCCTGTAGGACTGTTGGGGTTCGGTAACTGCGGCTGCCTCGCGGCCTAGCTGTTCTCTCCTCTCCTGTGGGCCTTGGGGTCCACCACCTGGTTCCAGCACCGTCAGCTGGTTCCGGGCCGAGACTTTGGCTAAGGTGCCTCCTCCTGGGTATCCGAGTTCCGCCAACGCCAGGCGGTCCTTGGTAGTGCTTTTAAGCGCGGGCACCTACAGCTTAGTAACCGGGTTCCAGCACCGTCAGCTGGTCCTCGGTCGTGCCATTGGCTCTTGCACACTGGGGCAACGCATCCGGGTTCCAGCACCGCCAGCTGGTTCTCGGCAGTGTTCTTGTCACAGGTACTCCCTCGTGCCAAGCCTGGTTTCAGCACCGTCAGCTGTTTCCGGGTTGTGTCAACTTCACTGAGACGCCTATGCTTGCCCCGTCGTGGGGCGGTCGAGTTAGCCAACTCCAGGGTGCCTCCAGTTTAGGAGCTTCCTATGTGGGCTGCGTGAACTGGTAGTCAAGGCTGGTTCTGTAGTGCCAGTAGGCCCAGCTCCCCCTGTAGGACTGTTGGGGTTCGGTAACTGCGGCTGCCTCGCGGCCTAGCTGTTCTCTCCTCTCCTGTGGGCCTTGGGGTCCACCACCTGGTTCCAGCACCGTCAGCTGGTTCCGGGCCGAGACTTTGGCTAAGGTGCCTCCTCCTGGGTATCCGAGTTCCGCCAACGCCAGGCGGTCCTTGGTAGTGCTTTTAAGCGCGGGCACCTACAGCTTAGTAACCGGGTTCCAGCACCGTCAGCTGGTCCTCGGTCGTGCCATTGGCTCTTGCACACTGGGGCAACGCATCCGAGTTCCAGCACCGCCAGCTGGTTCTCGGCAGTGTTCTTGTCACAGGTACTCCCTCGTGCCAAGCCTGGTTTCAGCACCGTCAGCTGTTTCCGGGTTGTGTCAACTTCACTGAGACGCCTATGCTTGCCCCGTCGTGGGGCGGTCGAGTTAGCCAACTCCAGGGTGCCTCCAGTTTAGGAGCTTCCTATGTGGGCTGCGTGAACTGGTAGTCAAGGCTGGTTCTGTAGTGCCAGTAGGCCCAGCTCCCCCTGTAGGACTGTTGGGGTTCGGTAACTGCGGCTGCCTCGCGGCCTAGCTGTTCTCTCCTCTCCTGTGGGCCTTGGGGTCCACCACCTGGTTCCAGCACCGTCAGCTGGTTCCGGGCCGAGCCTTTGGCTAAGGTGCCTCCTCCTGGGTATCCGAGTTCCGCCAACGCCAGGCGGTCCTTGGTAGTGCTTTTAAGCGCGGGCACCTACAGCTTAGTAACCGGGTTCCAGCACCGTCAGCTGGTCCTCGGTCGTGCCATTGGCTCTTGCACACTGGGGCAACGCATCCGGGTTCCAGCACCGCCAGCTGGTTCTCGGCAGTGTTCTTGTCACAGGTACTCCCTCGTGCCAAGCCTGGTTTCAGCACCGTCAGCTGTTTCCGGGTTGTGTCAACTTCACTGAGACGCCTATGCTTGCCCCGTCGTGGGGCGGTCGAGTTAGCCAACTCCAGGGTGCCTCCAGTTTAGGAGCTTCCTATGTGGGCTGCGTGAACTGGTAGTCAAGGCTGGTTCTGTAGTGCCAGTAGGCCCAGCTCCCCCTGTAGGACTGTTGGGGTTCGGTAACTGCGGCTGCCTCGCGGCCTAGCTGTTCTCTCCTCTCCTGTGGGCCTTGGGGTCCACCACCTGGTTCCAGCACCGTCAGCTGGTTCCGGGCCGAGACTTTGGCTAAGGTGCCTCCTCCTGGGTATCCGAGTTCCGCCAACGCCAGGCGGTCCTTGGTAGTGCTTTTAAGCGCGGGCACCTACAGCTTAGTAACCGGGTTCCAGCACCGTCAGCTGGTCCTCGGTCGTGCCATTGGCTCTTGCACACTGGGGCAACGCATCCGGGTTCCAGCACCGCCAGCTGGTTCTCGGCAGTGTTCTTGTCACAGGTACTCCCTCGTGCCAAGCCTGGTTTCAGCACCGTCAGCTGTTTCCGGGTTGTGTCAACTTCACTGAGACGCCTATGCTTGCCCCGTCGTGGGGCGGTCGAGTTAGCCAACTCCAGGGTGCCTCCAGTTTAGGAGCTTCCTATGTGGGCTGCGTGAACTGGTAGTCAAGGCTGGTTCTGTAGTGCCAGTAGGCCCAGCTCCCCCTGTAGGACTGTTGGGGTTCGGTAACTGCGGCTGCCTCGCGGCCTAGCTGTTCTCTCCTCTCCTGTGGGCCTTGGGGTCCACCACCTGGTTCCAGCACCGTCAGCTGGTTCCGGGCCGAGACTTTGGCTAAGGTGCCTCCTCCTGGGTATCCGAGTTCCGCCAACGCCAGGCGGTCCTTGGTAGTGCTTTTAAGCGCGGGCACCTACAGCTTAGTAACCGGGTTCCAGCACCGTCAGCTGGTCCTCGGTCGTGCCATTGGCTCTTGCACACTGGGGCAACGCATCCGGGTTCCAGCACCGCCAGCTGGTTCTCGGCAGTGTTCTTGTCACAGGTACTCCCTCGTGCCAAGCCTGGTTTCAGCACCGTCAGCTGTTTCCGGGTTGTGTCAACTTCACTGAGACGCCTATGCTTGCCCCGTCGTGGGGCGGTCGAGTTAGCCAACTCCAGGGTGCCTCCAGTTTAGGAGCTTCCTATGTGGGCTGCGTGAACTGGTAGTCAAGGCTGGTTCTGTAGTGCCAGTAGGCCCAGCTCCCCCTGTAGGACTGTTGGGGTTCGGTAACTGCGGCTGCCTCGCGGCCTAGCTGTTCTCTCCTCTCCTGTGGGCCTTGGGGTCCACCACCTGGTTCCAGCACCGTCAGCTGGTTCCGGGCCGAGACTTTGGCTAAGGTGCCTCCTCCTGGGTATCCGAGTTCCGCCAACGCCAGGCGGTCCTTGGTAGTGCTTTTAAGCGCGGGCACCTACAGCTTAGTAACCGGGTTCCAGCACCGTCAGCTGGTCCTCGGTCGTGCCATTGGCTCTTGCACACTGGGGCAACGCATCCGGGTTCCAGCACCGCCAGCTGGTTCTCGGCAGTGTTCTTGTCACAGGTACTCCCTCGTGCCAAGCCTGGTTTCAGCACCGTCAGCTGTTTCCGGGTTGTGTCAACTTCACTGAGACGCCTATGCTTGCCCCGTCGTGGGGCGGTCGAGTTAGCCAACTCCAGGGTGCCTCCAGTTTAGGAGCTTCCTATGTGGGCTGCGTGAACTGGTAGTCAAGGCTGGTTCTGTAGTGCCAGTAGGCCCAGCTCCCCCTGTAGGACTGTTGGGGTTCGGTAACTGCGGCTGCCTCGCGGCCTAGCTGTTCTCTCCTCTCCTGTGGGCCTTGGGGTCCACCACCTGGTTCCAGCACCGTCAGCTGGTTCCGGGCCGAGCCTTTGGCTTAGGTGCCTCCTCCTGGGTATCCGAGTTCCGCCAACGCCAGGCGGTCCTTGGTAGTGCTTTTAAGCGCGGGCACCTACAGCTTAGTAACCGGGTTCCAGCACCGTCAGCTGGTCCTCGGTCGTGCCATTGGCTCTTGCACACTGGGGCAACGCATCCGGGTTCCAGCACCGCCAGCTGGTTCTCGGCAGTGTTCTTGTCACAGGTACTCCCTCGTGCCAAGCCTGGTTTCAGCACCGTCAGCTGTTTCCGGGTTGTGTCAACTTCACTGAGACGCCTATGCTTGCCCCGTCGTGGGGCGGTCGAGTTAGCCAACTCCAGGGTGCCTCCAGTTTAGGAGCTTCCTATGTGGGCTGCGTGAACTGGTAGTCAAGGCTGGTTCTGTAGTGCCAGTAGGCCCAGCTCCCCCTGTAGGACTGTTGGGGTTCGGTAACTGCGGCTGCCTCGCGGCCTAGCTGTTCTCTCCTCTCCTGTGGGCCTTCGGGTCCACCACCTGGTTCCAGCACCGTCAGCTGGTTCTCGGCAGTGTCTTTTGCTCTTGTACCTTCTGCTCCCCATCCTGGTTCCAGTACCGTCAGCTGGTTCCGGGCAGAGCCTTTGGCTTAGGTGCCTCCTTCTGGGTATCCAAGTTCCACCAATGTCAGGTGGTCCTTGGTAGTGCTTTCAGGCACGGGTACCTCCTGCTTAGTAACCGGGTTCCAGTAACGTCAGCTGGTCCTTGGTAGTTCCATTGGCTCTTGGACATTCGGCTACCCATCCGGGTTCCAGTACCGTCAGCTGGTTCTCGGCAGTGTCTTTTGCTCTTGTACCTTCTGCTCCCCATCCTGGTTCCAGTAACGTCATCTGGTTCCGGGCAGAGCCTTTGGCTTAGGTGCCTCCTTCTGGGTATCCGAGTTCCGCCAACGTCAGGCGGTCCTTGGTAGTGCTTTTTAGCACGGGTACCTCCTGCTTAGTAACCGGGTTCCAGTAACGTCAGCTGGTCCTCGGTAGTTCCATAGGCTCTTGAACCTTCGGGTAGCCATCCGAGTTCCAGTTCCATCAGCTGGTTCTTGGCATTTTCTCAGCCTTCTTGTACCTTCTGCTACATTTCCAAGTTGAAGACCCTAACGTCGACAACCCGGAAGACCACCCCGATGACGACGACCCGGAAGACCACCCCGATGACGACGACGACGACGGCGGAGACGACGACGGCTGAGACGACGACGGCGGAGATGACGACACTGGAGACGAAGACCCTGGAGACGACAACATGGAAGACCGAGAAGCAGAAGAACAAGAGGCTGCAGAACAAAGAGCAGAAGAACATTAAGCATAAGACTTAATATCAGAGCAAAAGATATTATCTAAATTATATGCAGAAGAAGACTAAGCAGTGTATGGGGGTGAGTCCGTTCCTCCTCGTGGTGCCCCTGGATAAAGCCTGATGCTGCAGGCCAAACTGAACGCGGACAAATGTAACTTTTGTGACTGGCAGAACGGAAGGTGTAATCTTCCAACTTTTATAGACAACAACTACGGGAATGCCTGTCACAAATGAGAATATGATGAAGAAGTAGAATAGGAAGAATAATAACAGTGGAATAAAAAGAATATGTAGAATAGGAAGAATAATAATAGTTGAAGAAAATGAATATGAAGAATGTAATAAAAAAAAAAATAGGTAGAAGATGAAGAAGAAGATGAATAAGGTGAAGAAGTTGATGTCAAGGATGCTGATGATGATGAAGATGAAAGTGTGGGAAAAGAAAAAAAAAAAAAAGAAAAAAAAGAAGGGGAAGGGCGTGGAATAGTGAAACATCAATATCTGACAAAATAAAAAAAATTTACATACTCAATATCTTTTTCAATCCGAACTTCTTTAAAAAAAAAAAAAAAACATGCTATTCTATTTGATTGGACTAATCCTCATTGCCTTTAATGTCTCCGCCACCTCCCCCATACATCCTACATTATTCTTAGTTGTTTTCCTTCAGGTAGAATGAACCTACAAGGAAAGAAAGGGTTTATTTTAATTCCGATATTTTGGTCCCATTGACTTGCATTGGGATCGGGTATCGGTATCGGCGATATCCGATATTTTTTGAATATCGGCCGATCCAAACCGATACCGATACTTTCCGATATCGGAAGGTATCGCTCAACACTACTGAAGACATATCACACTTTTCATCATAGTGCTTTTACCAATGCATAAAATGCATGGAGAAGTCATTTCGAATGACTGGTCCTCAGTGTTGGGAGAACGATGACTGGTTAAAATTTTTGGTGGTTTCTTGTTCAGTCCATAGGCCTACATCATGTGGCAAACCGGTGAGCATGTGGCTCTATTAGTATAGGAGATACCTGAAAACATATCACACTTTTCATCATAGTGCTTTTACCAATGCATAAAATGCATGGAGAAGTCATTTCGAATGACTGGTCCTCAGTGTTGTGAGAACGATGACTGGTTAAAATTTTTGGTGGTTTCTTGTTCAGTCCATAGGCCTACATCATGTGGCAAACCGGTGAGCATGTGGCTCTATTAGTATAGGAGATACCTGAAAACATATCACACTTTTCATCATAGTGCTTTTACCAATGCATAAAATGCATGGAGAAGTCATTTCGAATGACTGGTCCTCAGTGTTGTGAGAACGATGACTGGTTAAAATTTTTGGTGGTTTCTTGTTCAGTCCATAGGCCTACATCATGTGGCAAACCGGTGAGCATGTGGCTCTATTAGTATAGGAGATACCTGAAAACATATCACACTTTTCATCATAGTGCTT
The DNA here is from genome assembly GCF_032444005.1 of Ranitomeya imitator. NCBI lineage: Eukaryota > Metazoa > Chordata > Amphibia > Anura > Dendrobatidae > Ranitomeya > Ranitomeya imitator. The sequence continues at coordinate 122,420 of NW_027193571.1, forward strand.
TTACCAATGCATAAAATGCATGGAGAAGTCATTTCGAATGACTGGTCCTCAGTGTTGTGAGAACGATGACTGGTTAAAATTTTTGGTGGTTTCTTGTTCAGTCCATAGGCCTACATCATGTGGCAAACCGGTGAGCATGTGGCTCTATTAGTATAGGAGATACCTGAAAACATATCACACTTTTCATCATAGTGCTTTTACCAGTGCATAAAATGCATGGAGAAGTCATTTCGAATGACTGGTCCTCAGTGTTGTGAGAACGATGACTGGTTAAAATTTTTGGTGGTTTCTTGTTCAGTCCATAGGCCTACATCATGTGGCAAACCGGTGAGCATGTGGCTCTATTAGTATAGGAGATACCTGAAAACATATCACACTTTTCATCATAGTGCTTTTACCAATGCATAATATGCATGGAGAAGTCATTTCGAATGACTGGTCCTCAGTGTTGTGAGAACGATGACTGGTTAAAATTTTTGGTGGTTTCTTGTTCAGTCCATAGGCCTACATCATGTGGCAAACCGGTGAGCATGTGGCTCTATTAGTATAGGAGATACCTGAAAACATATCACACTTTTCATCATAGTGCTTTTACCAATGCATAAAATGCATGGAGAAGTCATTTCGAATGACTGGTCCTCAGTGTTGTGAGAACGATGACTGGTTAAAATTTTTGGTGGTTTCTTGTTCAGTCCATAGGCCTACATCATGTGGCAAACCGGTGAGCATGTGGCTCTATTAGTATAGGAGATACCTGAAAACATATCACACTTTTCATCATAGTGCTTTTACCAATGCATAAAATGCATGGAGAAGTCATTTCGAATGACTGGTCCTCAGTGTTGTGAGAACGATGACTGGTTAAAATTTTTGGTGGTTTCTTGTTCAGTCCATAGGCCTACATCATGTGGCAAACCGGTGAGCATGTGGCTCTATTAGTATAGGAGATACCTGAAAACATATCACACTTTTCATCATAGTGCTTTTACCAATGCATAAAATGCATGGAGAAGTCATTTCGAATGACTGGTCCTCAGTGTTGTGAGAACGATGACTGGTTAAAATTTTTGGTGGTTTCTTGTTCAGTCCATAGGCCTACATCATGTGGCAAACCGGTGAGCATGTGGCTCTATTAGTATAGGAGATACCTGAAAACATATCCCACTTTTCATCATAGTGCTTTTACCAATGCAGAAAATGCATGGAGAAGTCATTTCGAATGACTGGTCCTCAGTGTTGTGAGAACGATGACTGGTTAAAATTTTTGGTGGTTTCTTGTTCAGTCCATAGGCCTACATCATGTGGCAAACCGGTGAGCATGTGGCTCTATTAGTATAGGAGATACCTGAAAACATATCACACTTTTCATCATAGTGCTTTTACCAATGCATAAAATGCATGGAGAAGTCATTTCGAATGACTGGTCCTCAGTGTTGTGAGAACGATGACTGGTTAAAATTTTTGGTGGTTTCTTGTTCAGTCCATAGGCCTACATCATGTGGCAAACCGGTGAGCATGTGGCTCTATTAGTATAGGAGATACCTGAAAACATATCACACTTTTCATCATAGTGCTTTTACCAATGCATAAAATGCATGGAGAAGTCATTTCGAATGACTGGTCCTCAGTGTTGTGAGAACGATGGCTGGTTAAAATTTTTGGTGGTTTCTTGTTCAGTCCATAGGCCTACATCATGTAGCAAACCGGTGAGCATGTGGCTCTATTAGTATAGGAGATACCTGAAAACATATCACACTTTTCATCATAGTGCTTTTACCAATGCATAAAATGCATGGAGAAGTCATTTCGAATGACTGGTCCTGAGTGTTGTGAGAACGATGACTGGTTAAAATTTTTGGTGGTTTCTTGTTCAGTCCATAGGCCTACATCATGTGGCAAACCGGTGAGCATGTGGCTCTATTAGTATAGGAGATACCTGAAAATATATCACACTTTTCATCATAGTGCTTTTACCAATGCATAAAATGCATGGAGAAGTCATTTCGAATGACTGGTATTCAGTGTTGTGAGAACGATGACTGGTTAAAATTTTTGGTGGTTTCTTGTTCAGTCCATAGGCCTACATCATGTGGCAAACCGGTGAGCATGTGGCTCTATTAGTATAGGAGATACCTGAAAACATATCACACTTTTCATCATAGTGCTTTTACCAATGCATAAAATGCATGGAGAAGTCATTTCGAATGACTGGTCCTCAGTGTTGTGAGAACGATGACTGGTTAAAATTTTTGGTGGTTTCTTGTTCAGTCCATAGGCCTACATCATGTGGCAAACCGGTGAGCATGTGGCTCTATTAGTATAGGAGATACCTGAAAACATATCACACTTTTCATCATAGTGCTTTTACCAATGCATAAAATGCATGGAGAAGTCATTTCGAATGACTGGTCCTCAGTGTTGTGAGAACGATGACTGGTTAAAATTTTTGGTGGTTTCTTGTTCAGTCCATAGGCCTACATCATGTGGCAAACCGGTGAGCATGTGGCTCTATTAGTATAGGAGATACCTGAAAACATATCACACTTTTCATCATAGTGCTTTTACCAATGCATAAAATGCATGGAGAAGTCATTTCGAATGACTGGTCCTCAGTGTTGTGAGAACGATGACTGGTTAAAATTTTTGGTGGTTTCTTGTTCAGTCCATAGGCCTACATCATGTGGCAAACCGGTGAGCATGTGGCTCTATTAGTATAGGAGATACCTGAAAACATATCACACTTTTCATCATAGTGCTTTTACCAATGCATAAAATGCATGGAGAAGTCATTTCGAATGACTGGTCCTCAGTGTTGTGAAAACGATGACTGGTTAAAATTTTTGGTGGTTTCTTGTTCAGTCCATAGGCCTACATCATGTGGCAAACCGGTGAGCATGTGGCTCTATTAGTATAGGAGATACCTGAAAACATATCACACTTTTCATCATAGTGCTTTTACCAATGCATAAAATGCATGGAGAAGTCATTTCGAATGACTGGTCCTCAGTGTTGTGAGAACGATGACTGGTTAAAATTTTTGGTGGTTTCTTGTTCAGTCCATAGGCCTACATCATGTGGCAAACCGGTGAGCATGTGGCTCTATTAGTATAGGAGATACCTGAAAACATATCACACTTTTCATCATAGTGCTTTTACCAATGCATAAAATGCATGGAGAAGTCATTTCGAATGACTGGTCCTCAGTGTTGTGAGAACGATGACTGGTTAAAATTTTTGGTGGTTTCTTGTTCAGTCCATAGGTCTACATCATGTGGCAAACCGGTGAGCATGTGGCTCTATTAGTATAGGAGATACCTGAAAACATATCACACTTTTCATCATAGTGCTTTTACCAATGCATAAAATGCATGGAGAAGTCATTTCGAATGACTGGTCCTCAGTGTTGTGAGAACGATGACTGGTTAAAATTTTTGGTGGTTTCTTGTTCAGTCCATAGGCCTACATCATGTGGCAAACCGGTGAGCATGTGGCTCTATTAGTATAGGAGATACCTGAAAACATATCACACTTTTCATCATAGTGCTTTTACCAATGCATAAAATGCATGGAGAAGTCATTTCGAATGACTGGTCCTCAGTGTTGTGAGAACGATGACTGGTTAAAATTTTTGGTGGTTTCTTGTTCAGTCCATAGGCCTACATCATGTGGCAAACCGGTGAGCATGTGGCTCTATTAGTATAGGAGATACCTGAAAACATATCACACTTTTCATCATAGTGCTTTTACCAATGCATAAAATGCATGGAGAAGTCATTTCGAATGACTGGTCCTCAGTGTTGTGAGAACGATGACTGGTTAAAATTTTTGGTGGTTTCTTGTTCAGTCCATAGGCCTACATCGTGTGGCAAACCGGTGAGCATGTGGCTCTATTAGTATAGGAGATACCTGAAAACATATCACACTTTTCATCATAGTGCTTTTACCAATGCATAAAATGCATGGAGAAGTCATTTCGAATGACTGGTCCTCAGTGTTGTGAGAACGATGACTGGTTAAAATTTTTGGTGGTTTCTTGTTCAGTCCATAGGCCTACATCGTGTGGCAAACCGGTGAGCATGTGGCTCTATTAGTATAGGAGATACCTGAAAACATATCACACTTTTCATCATAGTGCTTTTACCAATGCATAAAATGCATGGAGAAGTCATTTCGAATGACTGGTCCTCAGTGTTGTGAGAACGATGACTGGTTAAAATTTTTGGTGGTTTCTTGTTCAGTCCATAGGCCTACATCATGTGGCAAACCGGTGAGCATGTGGCTCTATTAGTATAGGAGATACCTGAAAACATATCACACTTTTCATCATAGTGCTTTTACCAATGCATAAAATGCATGGAGAAGTCATTTCGAATGACTGGTCCTCAGTGTTGTGAGAACGATGACTGGTTAAAATTTTTGGTGGTTTCTTGTTCAGTCCATAGGCCTACATCATGTGGCAAACCGGTGAGCATGTGGCTCTATTAGTATAGGAGATACCTGAAAACATATCACACTTTTCATCATAGTGCTTTTACCAATGCATAAAATGCATGGAGAAGTCATTTCGAATGACTGGTCCTCAGTGTTGTGAGAACGATGACTGGTTAAAATTTTTGGTGGTTTCTTGTTCAGTCCATAGGCCTACATCATGTGGCAAACCGGTGAGCATGTGGCTCTATTAGTATAGGAGATACCTGAAAACATATCACACTTTTCATCATAGTGCTTTTACCAATGCATAAAATGCATGGAGAAGTCATTTCGAATGACTGGTCCTCAGTGTTGTGAGAACGATGACTGGTTAAAATTTTTGGTGGTTTCTTGTTCAGTCCATAGGCCTACATCGTGTGGCAAACCGGTGAGCATGTGGCTCTATTAGTATAGGAGATACCTGAAAACATATCACACTTTTCATCATAGTGCTTTTACCAATGCATAAAATGCATGGAGAAGTCATTTCGAATGACTGGTCCTCAGTGTTGTGAGAACGATGACTGGTTAAAATTTTTGGTGGTTTCTTGTTCAGTCCATAGGCCTACATCATGTGGCAAACCGGTGAGCATGTGGCTCTATTAGTATAGGAGATACCTGAAAACATATCACACTTTTCATCATAGTGCTTTTACCAATGCATAAAATGCATGGAGAAGTCATTTCGAATGACTGGTCCTCAGTGTTGTGAGAACGATGACTGGTTAAAATTTTTGGTGGTTTCTTGTTCAGTCCATAGGCCTACATCATGTGGCAAACCGGTGAGCATGTGGCTCTATTAGTATAGGAGATACCTGAAAACATATCACACTTTTCATCATAGTGCTTTTACCAATGCATAAAATGCATGGAGAAGTCATTTCGAATGACTGGTCCTCAGTGTTGTGAGAACGATGACTGGTTAAAATTTTTGGTGGTTTCTTGTTCAGTCCATAGGCCTACATCATGTGGCAAACCGGTGAGCATGTGGCTCTATTAGTATAGGAGATACCTGAAAACATATCACACTTTTCATCATAGTGCTTTTACCAATGCATAAAATGCATGGAGAAGTCATTTCGAATGACTGGTCCTCAGTGTTGTGAGAACGATGACTGGTTAAAATTTTGGGTGGTTTCTTGTTCAGTCCATAGGCCTACATCATGTGGCAAACCGGTGAGCATGTGGCTCTATTAGTATAGGAGATACCTGAAAACATATCACACTTTTCATCATAGTGCTTTTACCAATGCATAAAATGCATGGAGAAGTCATTTCGAATGACTGGTCCTCAGTGTTGTGAGAACGATGACTGGTTAAAATTTTTGGTGGTTTCTTGTTCAGTCCATAGGCCTACATCATGTGGCAAACCGGTGAGCAGGTGGCTCTATTAGTATAGGAGATACCTGAAAACATATCACACTTTTCATCATAGTGCTTTTACCAATGCATAAAATGCATGGAGAAGTCATTTCGAAAGACTGGTCCTCAGTGTTGTGAGAACGATGACTGGTTAAAATTTTTGGTGGTTTCTTGTTCAGTCCATAGGCCTACATCATGTGGCAAACCGGTGAGCATGTGGCTCTATTAGTATAGGAGATACCTGAAAACATATCACACTTTTCATCATAGTGCTTTTACCAATGCATAAAATGCATGGAGAAGTAATTTCGAATGACTGGTCCTCAGTGTTGTGAGAACGATGACTGGTTAAAATTTTTGGTGGTTTCTTGTTCAGTCCATAGGCCTACATCATGTGGCAAACCGGTGAGCATGTGGCTCTATTAGTATATGAGATACCTGAAAACATATCACACTTTTCATCATAGTGCTTTTACCAATGCATAAAATGCATGGAGAAGTCATTTCGAATGACTGGTCCTCAGTGTTGTGAGAACGATGACTGGTTAAAATTTTTGGTGGTTTCTTGTTCAGTCCATAGGCCTACATCATGTGGCAAACCGGTGAGCATGTGGCTCTATTAGTATAGGAGATACCTGAAAACATATCACACTTTTCATCATAGTGCTTTTACCAATGCATAAAATGCATGGAGAAGTCATTTCGAATGACTGGTCCTCAGTGTTGTGAGAACGATGACTGGTTAAAAGTTTTGGTGGTTTCTTGTTCAGTCCATAGGCCTACATCATGTGGCAAACCGGTGAGCATGTGGCTCTATTAGTATAGGAGATACCTGAAAACATATCACACTTTTCATCATAGTGCTTTTACCAATGCATAAAATGCATGGAGAAGTCATTTCGAATGACTGGTCCTCAGTGTTGTGAGAACGATGACTGGTTAAAATTTTTGGTGGTTTCTTGTTCAGTCCATAGGCCTACATCATGTGGCAAACCGGTGAGCATGTGGCTCTATTAGTATAGGAGACACCTGAAAACATCACACTTTTCATCATAGTGCTTTTACCAATGCATAAAATGCATGGAGAAGTCATTTCGAATGACTGGTCCTCAGTGTTGTGAGAACGATGACTGGTTAAAATTTTTGGTGGTTTCTTGTTCAGTCCATAGGCCTACATCATGTGGCAAACCGGTGAGCATGTGGCTCTATTAGTATAGGAGATACCTGAAAACATATCACACTTTTCATCATAGTGCTTTTACCAATGCATAAAATGCATGGAGAAGTCATTTCGAATGACTGGTCCTCAGTGTTGTGAGAACGA
>NW_027193572.1:0-27700 GCF_032444005.1 Ranitomeya imitator
AAAATGCATGGAGAAGTCATTTCGAATGACTGGTCCTCAGTGTTGTGAGAACGATGACTGGTTAAAATTTTTGGTGGTTTCTTGTTCAAGTCCATAGGCCTACATCATGTGGCAAACCGGTGAGCATGTGGCTCTATTAGTATAGGAGATACCTGAAAACATATCACACTTTTCATCATAGTGCTTTTACCAATGCATAAAATGCATGGAGAAGTCATTTCGAATGACTGGTCCTCAGTGTTGTGAGAACGATGACTGGTTAAAATTTTTGGTGGTTTCTTGTTCAGTCCATAGGCCTACATCATGTGGCAAACCGGTGAGCATGTGGCTCTATTAGTATAGGAGATACCTGAAAACATATCACACTTTTCATCATAGTGCTTTTACCAATGCATAAAACGCATGGAGAAGTCATTTCGAATGACTGGTCCTCAGTGTTGTGAGAACGATGACTGGTTAAAATTTTTGGTGGTTTCTTGTTCAGTCCATAGGCCTACATCATGTGGCAAACCGGTGAGCATGTGGCTCTATTAGTATAGGAGATACCTGAAAACATATCACACTTTTCATCATAGTGCTTTTACCAATGCATAAAATGCATGGAGAAGTCATTTCAAATGACTGGTCCTCAGTGTTGTGAGAACGATGACTGGTTAAAATTTTTGGTGGTTTCTTGTTCAGTCCATAGGCCTACATCATGTGGCAAACCGGTGAGCATGTGGCTCTATTAGTATAGGAGATACCTGAAAACATATCACACTTTTCATCATAGTGCTTTTACCAATGCATAAAATGCATGGAGAAGTCATTTCGAATGACTGGTCCTCAGTGTTGTGAGAACGATGACTGGTTAAAATTTTTGGTGGTTTCTTGTTCAGTCCATAGGCCTACATCATGTGGCAAACCGGTGAGCATGTGGCTCTATTAGTATAGGAGATACCTGAAAACATATCACACTTTTCATCATAGTGCTTTTACCAATGCATAAAATGCATGGAGAAGTCATTTCGAATGACTGGTCCTCAGTGTTGTGAGAACGATGACTGGTTAAAATTTTTGGTGGTTTCTTGTTCAGTCCATAGGCCTACATCATGTGGCAAACCGGTGAGCATGTGGCTCTATTAGTATAGGAGATACCTGAAAACATATCACACTTTTCATCATAGTGCTTTTACCAATGCATAAAATGCATGGAGAAGTCATTTCGAATGACTGGTCCTCAGTGTTGTGAGAACGATGACTGGTTAAAATTTTTGGTGGTTTCTTGTTCAGTCCATAGGCCTACATCATGTGGCAAACCGGTGAGCATGTGGCTCTATTAGTATAGGAGATACCTGAAAACATATCACACTTTTCATCATAGTGCTTTTACCAATGCATAAAATGCATGGAGAAGTCATTTCGAATGACTGGTCCTCAGTGTTGTGAGAACGATGACTGGTTAAAATTTTTGGTGGTTTCTTGTTCAGTCCATAGGCCTACATCATGTGGCAAACCGGTGAGCATGTGGCTCTATTAGTATAGGAGATACCTGAAAACATATCACACTTTTCATCATAGTGCTTTTACCAATGCATAAAATGCATGGAGAAGTCATTTCGAATGACTGGTCCTCAGTGTTGTGAGAACGATGACTGGTTAAAATTTTTGGTGGTTTCTTGTTCAGTCCATAGGCCTACATCATGTGGCAAACCGGTGAGCATGTGGCTCTATTAGTATAGGAGATACCTGAAAACAATCACACTTTTCATCATAGTGCTTTTACCAATGCATAAAATGCATGGAGAAGTCATTTCGAATGACTGGTCCTCAGTGTTGTGAGAACGATGACTGGTTAAAATTTTTGGTGGTTTCTTGTTCAGTCCATAGGCCTACATCATGTGGCAAACCGGTGAGCATGTGGCTCTATTAGTATAGGAGATACCTGAAAACATATCACACTTTTCATCATAGTGCTTTTACCAATGCATAAAATGCATGGAGAAGTCATTTCGAATGACTGGTCCTCAGTGTTGTGAGAACGATGACTGGTTAAAATTTTTGGTGGTTTCTTGTTCAGTCCATAGGCCTACATCATGTGGCAAACCGGTGAGCATGTGGCTCTATTAGTATAGGAGATACCTGAAAACATATCACACTTTTCATCATAGTGCTTTTACCAATGCATAAAATGCATGGAGAAGTCATTTCGAATGACTGGTCCTCAGTGTTGTGAGAACGATGACTGGTTAAAATTTTTGGTGGTTTCTTGTTCAGTCCATAGGCCTACATCATGTGGCAAACCGGTGAGCATGTGGCTCTATTAGTATAGGAGATACCTGAAAACATATCACACTTTTCATCATAGTGCTTTTACCAATGCATAAAATGCATGGAGAAGTCATTTCGAATGACTGGTCCTCAGTGTTGTGAGAACGATGACTGGTTAAAATTTTTGGTGGTTTCTTGTTCAGTCCATAGGCCTACATCATGTGGCAAACCGGTGAGCATGTGGCTCTATTAGTATAGGAGATACCTGAAAACATATCACACTTTTCATCATAGTGCTTTTACCAATGCATAAAATGCATGGAGAAGTCATTTCGAATGACTGGTCCTCAGTGTTGTGAGAACGATGACTGGTTAAAATTTTTGGTGGTTTCTTGTTCAGTCCATAGGCCTACATCATGTGGCAAACCGGTGAGCATGTGGCTCTATTAGTATAGGAGATACCTGAAAACATATCACACTTTTCATCATAGTGCTTTTACCAATGCATAAAATGCATGAAGTCATTTCGAATGACTGGTCCTCAGTGTTGTGAGAACGATGACTGGTTAAAATTTTTGGTGGTTTCTTGTTCAGTCCATAGGCCTACATCATGTGGCAAACCGGTGAGCATGTGGCTCTATTAGTATAGGAGATACCTGAAAACATATAACACTTTTCATCATAGTGCTTTTACCAATGCATAAAATGCATGGAGAAGTCATTTCGAATGACTGGTCCTCAGTGTTGTGAGAACGATGACTGGTTAAAATTTTTGGTGGTTTCTTGTTCAGTCCATAGGCCTACATCATGTGGCAAACCGGTGAGCATGTGGCTCTATTAGTGTAGGAGATACCTGAAAACATATCACACTTTTCATCATAGTGCTTTTACCAATGCATAAAATGCATGGAGAAGTCATTTCGAATGACTGGTCCTCAGTGTTGTGAGAACGATGACTGGTTAAAATTTTTGGTGGTTTCTTGTTCAGTCCATAGGCCTACATCATGTGGCAAACCGGTGAGCATGTGGCTCTATTAGTATAGGAGATACCTGAAAACATATCACACTTTTCATCATAGTGCTTTTACCAATGCATAAAATGCATGGAGAAGTCATTTCTAATGACTGGTCCTCAGTGTTGTGAGAACGATGACTGGTTAAAATTTTTGGTGGTTTCTTGTTCAGTCCATAGGCCTACATCATGTGGCAAACCGGTGAGCATGTGGCTCTATTAGTATAGGAGATACCTGAAAACATATCACACTTTTCATCATAGTGCTTTTACCAATGCATAAAATGCATGGAGAAGTCATTTCGAATGACTGGTCCTCAGTGTTGTGAGAACGATGACTGGTTAAAATTTTTGGTGGTTTCTTGTTCAGTCCATAGGCCTACATCATGTGGCAAACCGGTGAGCATGTGGCTCTATTAGTATAGGAGATACCTGAAAACATATCACACTTTTCATCATAGTGCTTTTACCAATGCATAAAATGCATGGAGAAGTCATTTCGAATGACTGGTCCTCAGTGTTGTGAGAACGATGACTGGTTAAAATTTTTGGTGGTTTCTTGTTCAGTCCATAGGCCTACATCATGTGGCAAACCGGTGAGCATGTGGCTCTATTAGTATAGGAGATACCTGAAAACATATCACACTTTTCATCATAGTGCTTTTACCAATGCATAAAATGCATGGAGAAGTCATTTCGAATGACTGGTCCTCAGTGTTGTGAGAACGATGACTGGTTAAAATTTTTGGTGGTTTCTTGTTCAGTCCATAGGCCTACATCATGTGGCAAACCGGTGAGCATGTGGCTCTATTAGTATAGGAGATACCTGAAAACATATCACACTTTTCATCATAGTGCTTTTACCAATGCATAAAATGCATGGAGAAGTCATTTCGAATGACTGGTCCTCAGTGTTGTGAGAACGATGACTGGTTAAAATTTTTGGTGGTTTCTTGTTCAGTCCATAGGCCTACATCATGTGGCAAACCGGTGAGCATGTGGCTCTATTAGTATAGGAGATACCTGAAAACATATCACACTTTTCATCATAGTGCTTTTACCAATGCATAAAATGCATGGAGAAGTCATTTCGAATGACTGGTCCTCAGTGTTGTGAGAACGATGACTGGTTAAAATTTTTGGTGGTTTCTTGTTCAGTCCATAGGCCTACATCATGTGGCAAACCGGTGAGCATGTGGCTCTATTAGTATAGGAGATACCTGAAAACATATCACACTTTTCATCATAGTGCTTTTACCAATGCATAAAATGCATGGAGAAGTCATTTCGAATGACTGGTCCTCAGTGTTGTGAGAACGATGACTGGTTAAAATTTTTGGTGGTTTCTTGTTCAGTCCATAGGCCTACATCATGTGGCAAACCGGTGAGCATGTGGCTCTATTAGTATAGGAGATACCTGAAAACATATCACACTTTTCATCATAGTGCTTTTACCAATGCATAAAATGCATGGAGAAGTCATTTCGAATGACTGGTCCTCAGTGTTGTGAGAACGATGACTGGTTAAAATTTTTGGTGGTTTCTTGTTCAGTCCATAGGCCTACATCATGTGGCAAACCGGTGAGCATGTGGCTCTATTAGTATAGGAGATACCTGAAAACATATCACACTTTTCATCATAGTGCTTTTACCAATGCATAAAATGCATGGAGAAGTCATTTCGAATGACTGGTCCTCAGTGTTGTGAGAACGATGACTGGTTAAAATTTTTGGTGGTTTCTTGTTCAGTCCATAGGCCTACATCATGTGGCAAACCGGTGAGCATGTGGCTCTATTAGTATAGGAGATACCTGAAAACATATCACACTTTTCATCATAGTGCTTTTACCAATGCATAAAATGCATGGAGAAGTCATTTCGAATGACTGGTCCTCAGTGTTGTGAGAACGATGACTGGTTAAAATTTTTGGTGGTTTCTTGTTCAGTCCATAGGCCTACATCATGTGGCAAACCGGTGAGCATGTGGCTCTATTAGTATAGGAGATACCTGAAAACATATCACACTTTTCATCATAGTGCTTTTACCAATGCATAAAATGCATGGAGAAGTCATTTCGAATGACTGGTCCTCAGTGTTGTGAGAACGATGACTGGTTAAAATTTTTGGTGGTTTCTTGTTCAGTCCATAGGCCTACATCATGTGGCAAACCGGTGAGCATGTGGCTCTATTAGTATAGGAGATACCTGAAAACATATCACACTTTTCATCATAGTGCTTTTACCAATGCATAAAATGCATGGAGAAGTCATTTCGAATGACTGGTCCTCAGTGTTGTGAGAACGATGACTGGTTAAAATTTTTGGTGGTTTCTTGTTCAGTCCATAGGCCTACATCATGTGGCAAACCGGTGAGCATGTGGCTCTATTAGTATAGGAGATACCTGAAAACATCACACTTTTCATCATAGTGCTTTTACCAATGCATAAAATGCATGGAGAAGTTATTTCGAATGACTGGTCCTCAGTGTTGTGAGAACGATGACTGGTTAAAATTTTTGGTGGTTTCTTGTTCAGTCCATAGGCCTACATCATGTGGCAAACCTGTGAGCATGTGGCTCTATTAGTATAGGAGATACCTGAAAACATATCACACTTTTCATCATAGTGCTTTTACCAATGCATAAAATGCATGGAGAAGTCATTTCGAATGACTGGTCCTCAGTGTTGTGAGAACGATGACTGGTTAAAATTTTTGGTGGTTTCTTGTTCAGTCCATAGGCCTACATCATGTGGCAAACCGGTGAGCATGTGGCTCTATTAGTATAGGAGATACCTGAAAACATATCACACTTTTCATCATAGTGCTTTTACCAATGCATAAAAAGCATGGAGAAGTCATTTCGAATGACTGGTCCTCAGTGTTGTGAGAACGATGACTGGTTCATATTTTTGGTGGTTTCTTGTTCAGTCCATAGGCCTACATCATGTGGCAAACCGGTGAGCATGTGGCTCTATTAGTATAGGAGATACCTGAAAACATATCACACTTTTCATCATAGTGCTTTTACCAATGCATAAAATGCATGGAGAAGTCATTTCGAATGACTGGTCCTCAGTGTTGTGAGAACGATGACTGGTTAAAATTTTTGGTGGTTTCTTGTTCAGTCCATAGGCCTACATCATGTGGCAAACCGGTGAGCATGTGGCTCTATTAGTATAGGAGATACCTGAAAACATATCACACTTTTCATCATAGTGCTTTTACCAATGCATAAAATGCATGGAGAAGTCATTTCGAATGACTGGTCCTCAGTGTTGTGAGAACGATGACTGGTTAAAATTTTTGGTGGTTTCTTGTTCAGTCCATAGGCCTACATCATGTGGCAAACCTGTGAGCATGTGGCTCTATTAGTATAGGAGATACCTGAAAACATATCACACTTTTCATCATAGTGCTTTTACCAATGCATAAAATGCATGGAGAAGTCATTTCGAATGACTGGTCCTCAGTGTTGTGAGAACGATGACTGGTTAAAATTTTTGGTGGTTTCTTGTTCAGTCCATAGGCCTACATCATGTGGCAAACCGGTGAGCATGTGGCTCTATTAGTATAGGAGATACCTGAAAACATATCACACTTTTCATCATAGTGCTTTTACCAATGCATAAAAAGCATGGAGAAGTCATTTCGAATGACTGGTTCTCAGTGTTGTGAGAACGATGACTGGTTCATATTTTTGGTGGTTTCTTGTTCAGTCCATAGGCCTACATCATGTGGCAAACCGGTGAGCATGTGGCTCTATTAGTATAGGAGATACCTGAAAACATATCACACTTTTCATCATAGTGCTTTTACCAATGCATAAAATGCATGGAGAAGTCATTTCGAATGACTGGTCCTCAGTGTTGTGAGAACGATGACTGGTTAAAATTTTTGGTGGTTTCTTGTTCAGTCCATAGGCCTACATCATGTGGCAAACCGGTGAGCATGTGGCTCTATTAGTATAGGAGATACCTGAAAACATATCACACTTTTCATCATAGTGCTTTTACCAATGCATAAAATGCATGGAGAAGTCATTTCGAATGACTGGTCCTCAGTGTTGTGAGAACGATGACTGGTTAAAATTTTTGGTGGTTTCTTGTTCAGTCCATAGGCCTACATCATGTGGCAAACCGGTGAGCATGTGGCTCTATTAGTATAGGAGATACCTGAAAACATATCACATCATAGTGCTTTTACCAATGCATAAAATGCATGGAGAAGTCATTTCGAATGACTGGTTCTCAGTGTTGTGAGAACAATGACTGGTTAAAATTTTTGGTGGTTTCTTGTTCAGTCCATAGGCCTACATCATGTGGCAAACCGGTGAGCATGTGGCTCTATTAGTATAGGAGATACCTGAAAACATATCACACTTTTCATCATAGTGCTTTTACCAATGCATAAAATGCATGGAGAAGTCATTTCGAATGACTGGTCCTCAGTGTTGTGAGAACGATGACTGGTTAAAATTTTTGGTGGTTTCTTGTTCAGTCCATAGGCCTACATCATGTGGCAAACCGGTGAGCATGTGGCTCTATTAGTATAGGAGATACCTGAAAACATATCACACTTTTCATCATAGTGCTTTTACCAATGCATAAAATGCATGGAGAAGTCATTTCGAATGACTGGTCCTCAGTGTTGTGAGAACGATGACTGGTTAAAATTTTTGGTGGTTTCTTGTTCAGTCCATAGGCCTACATCATGTGGCAAACCGGTGAGCATGTGGCTCTATTAGTATAGGAGATACCTGAAAACATATCACACTTTTCATCATAGTGCTTTTACCAATGCATAAAATGCATGGAGAAGTCATTTCGAATGACTGGTCCTCAGTGTTGTGAGAACGATGACTGGTTAAAATTTTTGGTGGTTTCTTGTTCAGTCCATAGGCCTACATCATGTGGCAAACCGGTGAGCATGTGGCTCTATTAGTATAGGAGATACCTGAAAACATATCACACTTTTCATCATAGTGCTTTTACCAATGCATAAAATGCATGGAGAAGTCATTTCGAATGACTGGTCCTCAGTGTTGTGAGAACGATGACTGGTTAAAATTTTTGGTGGTTTCTTGTTCAAGTCCATAGGCCTACATCATGTGGCAAACCGGTGAGCATGTGGCTCTATTAGTATAGGAGATACCTGAAAACATATCACACTTTTCATCATAGTGCTTTTACCAGTGCATAAAATGCATGGAGAAGTCATTTCGAATGACTGGTCCTCAGTGTTGTGAGAACGATGACTGGTTAAAATTTTTGGTGGTTTCTTGTTCAGTCCATAGGCCTACATCATGTGGCAAACCGGTGAGCATGTGGCTCTATTAGTATAGGAGATACCTGAAAACATATCACACTTTTCATCATAGTGCTTTTACCAATGCATAAAACGCATGGAGAAGTCATTTCGAATGACTGGTCCTCAGTGTTGTGAGAACGATGACTGGTTAAAATTTTTGGTGGTTTCTTGTTCAGTCCATAGGCCTACATCATGTGGCAAACCGGTGAGCATGTGGCTCTATTAGTATAGGAGATACCTGAAAACATATCACACTTTTCATCATAGTGCTTTTACCAATGCATAAAATGCATGGAGAAGTCATTTCGAATGACTGGTCCTCAGTGTTGTGAGAACGATGACTGGTTAAAATTTTTGGTGGTTTCTTGTTCAGTCCATAGGCCTACATCATGTGGCAAACCGGTGAGCATGTGGCTCTATTAGTATAGGAGATACCTGAAAACATATCACACTTTTCATCATAGTGCTTTTACCAATGCATAAAATGCATGGAGAAGTCATTTCGAATGACTGGTCCTCAGTGTTGTGAGAACGATGACTGGTTAAAATTTTTGGTGGTTTCTTGTTCAGTCCATAGGCCTACATCATGTGGCAAACCGGTGAGCATGTGGCTCTATTAGTATAGGAGATACCTGAAAACATATCACACTTTTCATCATAGTGCTTTTACCAATGCATAAAATGCATGGAGACGTCATTTCGAATGACTGGTCCTCAGTGTTGTGAGAACGATGACTGGTTAAAATTTTTGGTGGTTTCTTGTTCAGTCCATAGGCCTACATCATGTGGCAAACCGGTGAGCATGTGGCTCTATTAGTATAGGAGATACCTGAAAACATATCACACTTTTCATCATAGTGCTTTTACCAATGCATAAAATGCATGGAGAAGTCATTTCGAATGACTGGTCCTCAGTGTTGTGAGAACGATGACTGGTTAAAATTTTTGGTGGTTTCTTGTTCAGTCCATAGGCCTACATCATGTGGCAAACCGGTGAGCATGTGGCTCTATTAGTATAGGAGATACCTGAAAACATATCACACTTTTCATCATAGTGCTTTTACCAATGCATAAAATGCATGGAGAAGTCATTTCGAATGACTGGTCCTCAGTGTTGTGAGAACGATGACTGGTTAAAATTTTTGGTGGTTTCTTGTTCAGTCCATAGGCCTACATCATGTGGCAAACCGGTGAGCATGTGGCTCTATTAGTATCGGAGATACCTGAAAACATATCACACTTTTCATCATAGTGCTTTTACCAATGCATAAAATGCATGGAGAAGTCATTTCGAATGACTGGTCCTCAGTGTTGTGAGAACGATGACTGGTTAAAATTTTTGGTGGTTTCTTGTTCAGTCCATAGGCCTACATCATGTGGCAAACCGGTGAGCATGTGGCTCTATTAGTATAGGAGATACCTGAAAACATATCACACTTTTCATCATAGTGCTTTTACCAATGCATAAAATGCATGGAGAAGTCATTTCGAATGACTGGTCCTCAGTGTTGTGAGAACGATGACTGGTTAAAATTTTTGGTGGTTTCTTGTTCAGTCCATAGGCCTACATCATGTGGCAAACCGGTGAGCATGTGGCTCTATTAGTATAGGAGATACCTGAAAACATATCACACTTTTCATCATAGTGCTTTTACCAATGCATAAAATGCATGGAGAAGTCATTTCGAATGACTGGTCCTCAGTGTTGTGAGAACGATGACTGGTTAAAATTTTTGGTGGTTTCTTGTTCAGTCCATAGGCCTACATCATGTGGCAAACCGGTGAGCATGTGGCTCTATTAGTATAGGAGATACCTGAAAACATATCACACTTTTCATCATAGTGCTTTTACCAATGCATAAAATGCATGGAGAAGTCATTTCGAATGACTGGTCCTCAGTGTTGTGAGAACGATGACTGGTTAAAATTTTTGGTGGTTTCTTGTTCAGTCCATAGGCCTACATCATGTGGCAAACCGGTGAACATGTGGCTCTATTAGTATAGGAGATACCTGAAAACATATCACACTTTTCATCATAGTGCTTTTACCAATGCATAAAATGCATGGAGAAGTCATTTCGAATGACTGGTCCTCAGTGTTGTGAGAACGATGACTGGTTAAAATTTTTGGTGGTTTCTTGTTCAGTCCATAGGCCTACATCATGTGGCAAACCGGTGAGCATGTGGCTCTATTAGTATAGGAGATACCTGAAAACATATCACACTTTTCATCATACTGCTTTTACCAATGCATAAAATGCATGGAGAAGTCATTTCGAATGACTGGTCCTCAGTGTTGTGAGAACGATGACTGGTTAAAATTTTTGGTGGTTTCTTGTTCAGTCCATAGGCCTACATCATGTGGCAAACCGGTGAGCTTGTGGCTCTATTAGTATAGGAGATACCTGAAAACATATCACACTTATCACATATCACATATCACATACTTATCACATATCACACACAAAACCAGGGATTCAAGCTTCAGGAGGCTAATTTGCATATTCCAGGTGCCTTCTGGGAGAAGCGAAGTCTCCCTAAGCTAGAAGATCGTTGGGTACAGCCGGGACCAGCTGCTTCGAAAGCATCACCAAACCGCGCGCCGTAAGGAATTTTTGCCTGTAGGACATTATTGCAAGAGAGCTTGGCTGAGTAGATTACACAAGAAGGAAAACACACAGCAAGTCAGCAGGATCTAGGAGCAACATGGCAGATGTGACAACCTACATGGTGAGCTGCAGCATGTGCTACATGTTCACAGATCGACCAGAAGAAGAATTAAATTTCACCTGTCAGAAGTGTAGACTAGTGGCCCTTTTAGAAGAAAAGGTGCGGGGTCTGGAAGAAAGAATAGCAACTTTGAAACTCATCAAAGAGAATGAAGACTTTCTAGACAGAACAGAAGCATCTCTACTGGTCACAGAAGGTGAAAAAAGTGTCAGAGAACCTCCAAAAGCAGATGAGTGGAAGCATGTGACCAAAAGAAGCAAGAAGACCATGGAGAAATCACCAACCACACAACTGAAGAACCGATATCAAATCTTTGTAGAGGATGAAGATGGCACACCTAAGAATGAAGCAATACCAGCAAGCAAAAAAGAAAAGGGCACACAGCAACAAGTGACAGCAAAAAGTACAGCCAAGAAGCAACGAAGAGTGGTGGTGGTGGGAGACTCACTACTGAGAGGCACCGAAGCAGCCATCTGCAGACCGGACATAACTGCAAGAGAAGTATGCTGCCTTCCAGGTGCGATGATCAAGGATGTGACCGATAGGATACCAAAGCTCTTCAGCTCCAAGGACGTCCACCCATTTCTTCTGATACATGTTGGCACCAATGACACGGCAAGGAAGGACCTACCGACAATCTGCAAGGACTTTGAAGAGTTGGGGAAGAAAGTAAAGGAACTGGATGCACAGGTAGTTTTTTCTTCTATCCTTCCAGTAGACGGGCATGGCACCAGGAGATGGAACAGGATCCTTGATGCAAACAACTGGCTAAGACGATGGTGCAGACAACAAGGATTTGGATTCCTGGACCACGGTGTGAATTACTGGTATGATGGACTCCTCGCCAGAGACGGACTACACCTCAACAAACCTGGGAAACACACATTCGCCAGAAGACTCGCTACACTCATCAGGAGGGCGTTAAACTAGAAGAAGAGGGGACGGGAAGAAAAACATTAGACTCAAACAAAGACGACCCAGGAAAACATACTCAGAAGGGAGGTAAGAACATTTCTAAAACAATCCACAGTGAGGAGATTGGAACAAAACAAAATCCTCTAAACTGCATGCTCGCAAACGCCAGAAGCCTGACAAACAAGATGGAAGAACTAGAAGCAGAAATATCTACAGGTAACTTTGACATAGTGGGAATAACCGAGACATGGTTAGATGAAAGCTATGACTGGGCAGTTAACTTACAGGGTTACAGTCTGTTTAGAAAGGATCGTAAAAATCGGAGAGGAGGAGGGGTTTGTCTCTATGTAAAGTCTTGTCTAAAGTCCACTTTAAGGGAGGATATTAGCGAAGGAAATGAGGATGTCGAGTCCATATGGGTTGAAATTCATGGAGGGAAAAATGGTAACAAAATTCTCATTGGGGTCTGTTACAAACCCCCAAATATAACAGAAAGCATGGGAAGTCTACTTCTAAAGCAGATAGATGAAGCTGCAACCCATAATGAGGTCCTGGTTATGGGGGACTTTAACTACCCGGATATTAACTGGGAAACAGAAACCTGTGAAACCCATAAAGGCAACAGGTTTCTGCTAATAACCAAGAAAAATTATCTTTCACAATTGGTGCAGAATCCAACCAGAGGAGCAGCACTTTTAGACCTAATACTATCTAATAGACCTGACAGAATAACAAATCTGCAGGTGGTTGGGCATTTAGGAAATAGCGACCACAATATTGTGCAGTTTCACCTGTCTTTCACTAGGGGGACTTGTCAGGGAGTCACAAAAACATTGAACTTTAGGAAGGCAAAGTTTGAACAGCTTAGAGATGCCCTTAATCTGGTAGACTGGGACAATATCCTCAGAAATGAGAATATAGATAATAAATGGGAAATGTTTAAGAACATCCTAAATAGGCAGTGTAAGCGGTTTATACCTTGTGGGAATAAAAGGACTAGAAATAGGAAAAACCCAATGTGGCTAAACAAAGAAGTAAGACAGGCAATTAACAGTAAAAAGAAAGCATTTGCACTACTAAAGCAGGATGGCACCATTGAAGCTCTAAAAAACTATAGGGAGAAAAATACTTTATCTAAAAAACTAATTAAAGCTGCCAAAAAGGAAACAGAGAAGCACATTGCTAAGGAGAGTAAAACTAATCCCAAACTGTTCTTCAACTATATCAATAGTAAAAGAATAAAAACTGAAAATGTAGGCCCCTTAAAAAATAGTGAGGAAAGA
This sequence comes from Ranitomeya imitator, assembly GCF_032444005.1. Lineage (NCBI taxonomy): Eukaryota > Metazoa > Chordata > Amphibia > Anura > Dendrobatidae > Ranitomeya > Ranitomeya imitator. Next base: position 13,499 of record NW_027193572.1, read on the forward strand.
ATGGTTGTAGATGACGAGGAAAAAGCTAACATATTAAACACCTTCTTCTCCACAGTATTCACGGTGGAAAATGAAATGCTAGGTGAAATCACAAGAAACAATGAAAACCCTATATTAAGGGTCACCAATCTAACCCAAGAAGAGGTGCGAAACCGGCTAAATAAGATTAAAATAGATAAATCTCCGGGTCCGGATGGCATACACCCACGAGTACTAAGAGAACTAAGTAATGTAATAGATAAACCATTATTTCTTATTTTTAGGGACTCTATAGAGACAGGGTCTGTTCCGCAGGATTGGCGCATAGCAAATGTGGTGCCAATATTCAAAAAGGGCTCTAAAAGTGAACCTGGAAATTATAGGCCAGTAAGTCTAACCTCTATTGTTGGTAAAATATTTGAAGGGTTTCTGAGGGATGTTATTCTGGATTATCTCAACGAGAATAACTGTTTAACTCCATATCAGCATGGGTTTATGAGAAATCGCTCCTGTCAAACCAATCTAATCAGTTTTTATGAAGAGGTAAGCTATAGACTGGACCACGGTGAGTCATTGGACGTGGTATATCTCGATTTTTCCAAAGCGTTTGATACCGTGCCGCACAAGAGGTTGGTACACAAAATGAGAATGCTTGGTCTGGGGGAAAATGTGTGTAAATGGGTTAGTAACTGGCTTAGTGATAGAAAGCAGAGGGTGGTTATAAATGGTATAGTCTCTAACTGGGTCGCTGTGACCAGTGGGGTACCGCAGGGGTCAGTATTGGGACCTGTTCTCTTCAACATATTCATTAATGATCTGGTAGAAGGTTTACACAGTAAAATATCGATATTTGCAGATGATACAAAACTATGTAAAGCAGTTAATACAAGAGAAGATAGTATTCTGCTACAGATGGATCTGGATAAGTTGGAAACTTGGGCTGAAAGGTGGCAGATGAGGTTTAACAATGATAAATGTAAGGTTATACACATGGGAAGAGGGAATCAATATCACCATTACACACTGAACGGGAAACCACTGGGTAAATCTGACAGGGAGAAGGACTTGGGGATCCTAGTTAATGATAAACTTACCTGGAGCAGCCAGTGCCAGGCAGCAGCTGCCAAGGCAAACAGGATCATGGGGTGCATTAAAAGAGGTCTGGATACACATGATGAGAGCATTATACTGCCTCTGTACAAATCCCTAGTTAGACCGCACATGGAGTACTGTGTCCAGTTTTGGGCACCGGTGCTCAGGAAGGATATAATGGAACTAGAGAGAGTACAAAGGAGGGCAACAAAATTAATAAAGGGGATGGGAGAACTACAATACCCAGATAGATTAGCGAAATTAGGATTATTTAGTCTAGAAAAAAGACGACTGAGGGGCGATCTAATAACCATGTATAAGTATATAAGGGGACAATACAAATATCTCGCTGAGGATCTGTTTATACCAAGGAAGGTGACGGGCACAAGGGGGCATTCTTTGCGTCTGGAGGAGAGGAGGTTTTTCCACCAACATAGAAGAGGATTCTTTACTGTTAGGGCAGTGAGAATCTGGAATTGCTTGCCTGAGGAGGTGGTGATGGCGAACTCAGTCGAGGGGTTCAAGAGAGGCCTGGATGTCTTCCTGGAGCAGAACAATATTGTATCATACAATTATTAGGTTCTGTAGAAGGACGTAGATCTGGGTATTTATTATGATGGAATATAGGCTGAACTGGATGGACAAATGTCTTTTTTCGGCCTTACTAACTATGTTACTATGTTACTTTTCATCATAGTGCTTTTACCAATGCATAAAATGCATGGAGAAGTCATTTCGAATGACTGGTCCTCAGTGTTGTGAGAACGATGACTGGTTAAAATTTTTGGTGGTTTCTTGTTCAGTCCATAGGCCTACATCATGTGGCAAACCGGTGAGCATGTGGCTCTATTAGTATAGGAGATACCTGAAAACATATCACACTTTTCATCATAGTGCTTTTACCAATGCATAAAATGCATGGAGAAGTCATTTCGAATGACTGGTCCTCAGTGTTGTGAGAACGATGACTGGTTAAAATTTTTGGTGGTTTCTTGTTCAGTCCATAGGCCTACATCATGTGGCAAACCGGTGAGCATGTGGCTCTATTAGTATAGGAGATACCTGAAAACATATCACACTTTTCATCATAGTGCTTTTACCAATGCATAAAATGCATGGAGAAGTCATTTAGAATGACTGGTCCTCAGTGTTGTGAGAACGATGACTGGTTAAAATTTTTGGTGGTTTCTTGTTCAGTCCATAGGCCTACATCATGTGGCAAACCGGTGAGCATGTGGCTCTATTAGTATAGGAGATACCTGAAAACATATCACACTTTTCATCATAGTGCTTTTACCAATGCATAAAATGCATGGAGAAGTCATTTCGAATGACTGGTCCTCAGTGTTGTGAGAACGATGACTGGTTAAAATTTTTGGTGGTTTCTTGTTCAGTCCATAGGCCTACATCATGTGGCAAACCGGTGAGCATGTGGCTCTATTAGTATAGGAGATACCTGAAAACATATCACACTTTTCATCATAGTGCTTTTACCAATGCATAAAATGCATGGAGAAGTCATTTCGAATGACTGGTCCTCAGTGTTGTGAGAACGATGACTGGTTAAAATTTTTGGTGGTTTCTTGTTCAGTCCATAGGCCTACATCATGTGGCAAACCGGTGAGCATGTGGCTCTATTAGTATAGGAGATACCTGAAAACATATCACACTTTTCATCATAGTGCTTTTACCAAAGCATAAAATGCATGGAGAAGTCATTTCGAATGACTGGTCCTCAGTGTTGTGAGAACGATGACTGGTTAAAATTTTTGGTGGTTTCTTGTTCAGTCCATAGGCCTACATCATGTGGCAAACCGGTGAGCATGTGGCTCTATTAGTATAGGAGATACCTGAAAACATATCACACTTTTCATCATAGTGCTTTTACCAATGCATAAAATGCATGGAGAAGTCATTTCGAATGACTGGTCCTCAGTGTTGTGAGAACGATGACTGGTTAAAATTTTTGGTGGTTTCTTGTTCAGTCCATAGGCCTACATCATGTGGCAAACCGGTGAGCATGTGGCTCTATTAGTATAGGAGATACCTGAAAACATATCACACTTTTCATCATAGTGCTTTTACCAATGCATAAAATGCATGGAGAAGTCATTTCGAATGACTGGTCCTCAGTGTTGTGAGAACGATGACTGGTTAAAATTTTTGGTGGTTTCTTGTTCAGTCCATAGGCCTACATCATGTGGCAAACCGGTGAGCATGTGGCTCTATTAGTATAGGAGATACCTGAAAACATATCACACTTTTCATCATAGTGCTTTTACCAATGCATAAAATGCATGGAGAAGTTATTTCGAATGACTGGTCCTCAGTGTTGTGAGAACGATGACTGGTTAAAATTTTTGGTGGTTTCTTGTTCAGTCCATAGGCCTACATCATGTGGCAAACCGGTGAGCATGTGGCTCTATTAGTATAGGAGATACCTGAAAACATATCACACTTTTCATCATAGTGCTTTTACCAATGCATAAAATGCATGGAGAAGTCATTTCGAATGACTGGTCCTCAGTGTTGTGAGAACGATGACTGGTTAAAATTTTTGGTGGTTTCTTGTTCAGTCCATAGGCCTACATCATGTGGCAAACCAGTGAGCATGTGGCTCTATTAGTATAGGAGATACCTGAAAACATATCACACTTTTCATCATAGTGCTTTTACCAATGCATAAAATGCATGGAGAAGTCATTTCGAATGACTGGTCCTCAGTGTTGTGAGAACGATGACTGGTTAAAATTTTTGGTGGTTTCTTGTTCAGTCCATAGGCCTACATCATGTGGCAAACCGGTGAGCATGTGGCTCTATTAGTATAGGAGATACCTGAAAACATATCACACTTTTCATCATAGTGCTTTTACCAATGCATAAAATGCATGGAGAAGTCATTTCGAATGACTGGTCCTCAGTGTTGTGAGAACGATGACTGGTTAAAATTTTTGGTGGTTTCTTGTTCAGTCCATAGGCCTACATCATGTGGCAAACCGGTGAGCATGTGGCTCTATTAGTATAGGAGATACCTGAAAACATATCACACTTTTCATCATAGTGCTTTTACCAATGCATAAAATGCATGGAGAAGTCATTTCGAATGACTGGTCCTCAGTGTTGTGAGAACGATGACTGGTTTTAAATTTTTGGTGGTTTCTTGTTCAGTCCATAGGCCTACACCATGTGGCAAACCGGTGAGCATGTGGCTCTATTAGTATAGGAGATACCTGAAAACATATCACACTTTTCATCATAGTGCTTTTACCAATGCATAAAATGCATGGAGAAGTCATTTCGAATGACTGGTCCTCAGTGTTGTGAGAACGATGACTAGTTAAAATATTTGGTGGTTTCTTGTTCAGTCAATAGGCCTACATCATGTGGCAAACCGGTGAGCATGTGGCTCTATTAGTATAGGAGATACCTGAAAACATATCACACTTTTCATCATAGTGCTTTTACCAATGCATAAAATGCATGGAGAAGTCATTTCGAATGACTGGTCCTCAGTGTTGTGAGAACGATGACTGGTTAAAATTTTTGGTGGTTTCTTGTTCAGTCCATAGGCCTACATCATGTGGCAAACCGGTGAGCATGTGGCTCTATTAGTATAGGAGATACCTGAAAACATATCACACTTTTCATCATAGTGCTTTTACCAATGCATAAAATGCATGGAGAAGTCATTTCGAATGACTGGTCCTCAGTGTTGTGAGAACGATGACTGGTTAAAATTTTTGGTGGTTTCTTGTTCAGTCCATAGGCCTACATCATGTGGCAAACCGGTGAGCATGTGGCTCTATTAGTATAGGAGATACCTGAAAACATATCACACTTTTCATCATAGTGCTTTTACCAATGCATAAAATGCATGGAGAAGTTATTTCGAATGACTGGTCCTCAGTGTTGTGAGAACGATGACTGGTTAAAATTTTTGGTGGTTTCTTGTTCAGTCCATAGGCCTACATCATGTGGCAAACCGGTGAGCATGTGGCTCTATTAGTATAGGAGACACCTGAAAACATATCACACTTTTCATCATAGTGCTTTTACCAATGCATAAAATGCATGGAGAAGTCATTTCGAATGACTGGTCCTCAGTGTTGTGAGAACGATGACTGGTTAAAATTTTTGGTGGTTTCTTGTTCAGTCCATAGGCCTACATCATGTGGCAAACCAGTGAGCATGTGGCTCTATTAGTATAGGAGATACCTGAAAACATATCACACTTTTCATCATAGTGCTTTTACCAATGCATAAAATGCATGGAGAAGTCATTTCGAATGACTGGTCCTCAGTGTTGTGAGAACGATGACTGGTTAAAATTTTTGGTGGTTTCTTGTTCAGTCCATAGGCCTACATCATGTGGCAAACCGGTGAGCATGTGGCTCTATTAGTATAGGAGATACCTGAAAACATATCACACTTTTCATCATAGTGCTTTTACCAATGCATAAAATGCATGGAGAAGTCATTTCGAATGACTGGTCCTCAGTGTTGTGAGAACGATGACTGGTTTTAAATTTTTGGTGGTTTCTTGTTCAGTCCATAGGCCTACACCATGTGGCAAACCGGTGAGCATGTGGCTCTATTAGTATAGGAGATACCTGAAAACATATCACACTTTTCATCATAGTGCTTTTACCAATGCATAAAATGCATGGAGAAGTCATTTCGAATGACTGGTCCTCAGTGTTGTGAGAACGATGACTAGTTAAAATATTTGGTGGTTTCTTGTTCAGTCCATAGGCCTACATCATGTGGCAAACCGGTGAGCATGTGGCTCTATTAGTATAGGAGATACCTGAAAACATATCACACTTTTCATCATAGTGCTTTTACCAATGCATAAAATGCATGGAGAAGTCATTTCGAATGACTGGTCCTCAGTGTTGTGAGAACGATGACTGGTTAAAATTTTTGGTGGTTTCTTGTTCAGTCCATAGGCCTACATCATGTGGCAAACCGGTGAGCATGTGGCTCTATTAGTATAGGAGATACCTGAAAACATATCACACTTTTCATCATAGTGCTTTTACCAATGCATAAAATGCATGGAGAAGTCATTTCGAATGACTGGTCCTCAGTGTTGTGAGAACGATGACTGGTTAAAATTTTTGGTGGTTTCTTGTTCAGTCCATAGGCCTACATCATGTGGCAAACCGGTGAGCATGTGGCTCTATTAGTATAGGAGATACCTGAAAACATATCACACTTTTCATCATAGTGCTTTTACCAATGCATAAAATGCATGGAGAAGTTATTTCGAATGACTGGTCCTCAGTGTTGTGAGAACGATGACTGGTTAAAATTTTTGGTGGTTTCTTGTTCAGTCCATAGGCCTACATCATGTGGCAAACCGGTGAGCATGTGGCTCTATTAGTATAGGAGACACCTGAAAACATATCACACATTTCATCATAGTGCTTTTACCAATGCATAAAATGCATGGAGAAGTCATTTCGAATGACTGGTCCTCAGTGTTGTGAGAACGATGACTGGTTAAAATTTTTGGTGGTTTCTTGTTCAGTCCATAGGCCTACATCATGTGGCAAACCAGTGAGCATGTGGCTCTATTAGTATAGGAGATACCTGAAAACATATCACACTTTTCATCATAGTGCTTTTACCAATGCATAAAATGCATGGAGAAGTCATTTCGAATGACTGGTCCTCAGTGTTGTGAGAACGATGACTGGTTAAAATTTTTGGTGGTTTCTTGTTCAGTCCATAGGCCTACATCATGTGGCAAACCGGTGAGCATGTGGCTCTATTAGTATAGGAGATACCTGAAAACATATCACACTTTTCATCATAGTGCTTTTACCAATGCATAAAATGCATGGAGAAGTCATTTCGAATGACTGGTCCTCAGTGTTGTGAGAACGATGACTGGTTAAAATTTTTGGTGGTTTCTTGTTCAGTCCATAGGCCTACATCATGTGGCAAACCGGTGAGCATGTGGCTCTATTAGTATAGGAGATACCTGAAAACATATCACACTTTTCATCATAGTGCTTTTACCAATGCATAAAATGCATGGAGAAGTCATTTCGAATGACTGGTCCTCAGTGTTGTGAGAACGATGACTGGTTAAAATTTTTGGTGGTTTCTTGTTCAGTCCATAGGCCTACATCATGTGGCAAACCGGTGAGCATGTGGCTCTATTAGTATAGGAGATACCTGAAAACATATCACACTTTTCATCATAGTGCTTTTACCAATGCATAAAATGCATGGAGAAGTCATTTCGAATGACTGGTCCTCAGTGTTGTGAGAACGATGACTGGTTAAAATTTTTGGTGGTTTCTTGTTCAGTCCATAGGCCTACATCATGTGGCAAACCGGTGAGCATGTGGCTCTATTAGTATAGGAGATACCTGAAAACATATCACACTTTTCATCATAGTGCTTTTACCAATGCATAAAATGCATGGAGAAGTCATTTCGAATGACTGGTCCTCAGTGTTGTGAGAACGATGACTGGTTAAAATTTTTGGTGGTTTCTTGTTCAGTCCATAGGCCTACATCATGTGGCAAACCGGTGAGCATGTGGCTCTATTAGTATAGGAGATACCTGAAAACATATCACACTTTTCATCATAGTGCTTTTACCAATGCATAAAATGCATGGAGAAGTCATTTCGAATGACTGGTCCTCAGTGTTGTGAGAACGATGACTGGTTAAAATTTTTGGTGGTTTCTTGTTCAGTCCATAGGCCTACATCATGTGGCAAACCGGTGAGCATGTGGCTCTATTAGTATAGGAGATACCTGAAAACATATCACACTTTTCATCATAGTGCTTTTACCAATGCATAAAATGCATGGAGAAGTCATTTCGAATGACTGGTCCTCAGTGTTGTGAGAACGATGACTGGTTAAAATTTTTGGTGGTTTCTTGTTCAGTCCATAGGCCTACATCATGTGGCAAACCGGTGAGCATGTGGCTCTATTAGTATAGGAGATACCTGAAAACATATCACACTTTTCATCATAGTGCTTTTACCAATGCATAAAATGCATGGAGAAGTCATTTCGAATGACTGGTCCTCAGTGTTGTGAGAACGATGACTGGTTAAAATTTTTGGTGGTTTCTTGTTCAGTCCATAGGCCTACATCATGTGGCAAACCGGTGAGCATGTGGCTCTATTAGTATAGGAGATACCTGAAAACATATCACACTTTTCATCATAGTGCTTTTACCAATGCATAAAATGCATGGAGAAGTCATTTCGAATGACTGGTCCTCAGTGTTGTGAGAACGATGACTGGTTAAAATTTTTGGTGGTTTCTTGTTCAGTCCATAGGCCTACATCATGTGGCAAACCGGTGAGCATGTGGCTCTATTAGTATAGGAGATACCTGAAAACATATCACACTTTTCATCATAGTGCTTTTACCAATGCATAAAATGCATGGAGAAGTCATTTCGAATGACTGGTCCTCAGTGTTGTGAGAACGATGACTGGTTAAAATTTTTGGTGGTTTCTTGTTCAGTCCATAGGCCTACATCATGTGGCAAACCGGTGAGCATGTGGCTCTATTAGTATAGGAGATACCTGAAAACATATCACACTTTTCATCATAGTGCTTTTACCAATGCATAAAATGCATGGAGAAGTCATTTCGAATGACTGGTCCTCAGTGTTGTGAGAACGATGACTGGTTAAAATTTTTGGTGGTTTCTTGTTCAGTCCATAGGCCTACATCATGTGGCAAACCGGTGAGCATGTGGCTCTATTAGTATAGGAGATACCTGAAAACATATCACACTTTTCATCATAGTGCTTTTACCAATGCATAAAATGCATGGAGAAGTCATTTCGAATGACTGGTCCTCAGTGTTGTGAGAACGATGACTGGTTAAAATTTTTGGTGGTTTCTTGTTCAGTCCATAGGCCTACATCATGTGGCAAACCGGTGAGCATGTGGCTCTATTAGTATAGGAGATACCTGAAAACATATCACACTTTTCATCATAGTGCTTTTACCAATGCATAAAATGCATGGAGAAGTCATTTCGAATGACTGGTCCTCAGTGTTGTGAGAACGATGACTGGTTAAAATTTTTGGTGGTTTCTTGTTCAGTCCATAGGCCTACATCATGTGGCAAACCGGTGAGCATGTGGCTCTATTAGTATAGGAGATACCTGAAAACATATCACACTTTTCATCATAGTGCTTTTACCAATGCATAAAATGCATGGAGAAGTCATTTCGAATGACTGGTCCTCAGTGTTGTGAGAACGATGACTGGTTAAAATTTTTGGTGGTTTCTTGTTCAGTCCATAGGCCTACATCATGTGGCAAACCGGTGAGCATGTGGCTCTATTAGTATAGGAGATACCTGAAAACATATCACACTTTTCATCATAGTGCTTTTACCAATGCATAAAATGCATGGAGAAGTCATTTCGAATGACTGGTCCTCAGTGTTGTGAGAACGATGACTGGTTAAAATTTTTGGTGGTTTCTTGTTCAGTCCATAGGCCTACATCATGTGGCAAACCGGTGAGCATGTGGCTCTATTAGTATAGGAGATACCTGAAAACATATCACACTTTTCATCATAGTGCTTTTACCAATGCATAAAATGCATGGAGAAGTCATTTCGAATGACTGGTCCTCAGTGTTGTGAGAACGATGACTGGTTAAAATTTTTGGTGGTTTCTTGTTCAGTCCATAGGCCTACATCATGTGGCAAACCGGTGAGCATGTGGCTCTATTAGTATAGGAGATACCTACCTGAAAACATATCACACTTTTCATCATAGTGCTTTTACCAATGCATAAAATGCATGGAGAAGTCATTTCGAATGACTGGTCCTCAGTGTTGTGAGAACGATGACTGGTTAAAATTTTTGGTGGTTTCTTGTTCAGTCCATAGGCCTACATCATGTGGCAAACCGGTGAGCATGTGGCTCTATTAGTATAGGAGATACCTGAAAACATATCACACTTTTCATCATAGTGCTTTTACCAATGCATAAAATGCATGGAGAAGTCATTTCGAATGACTGGTCCTCAGTGTTGTGAGAACGATGACTGGTTAAAATTTTTGGTGGTTTCTTGTTCAGTCCATAGGCCTACATCATGTGGCAAACCGGTGAGCATGTGGCTCTATTAGTATAGGAGATACCTGAAAACATATCACACTTTTCATCATAGTGCTTTTACCAATGCATAAAATGCATGGAGAAGTCATTTCGAATGACTGGTCCTCAGTGTTGTGAGAACGATGACTGGTTAAAATTTTTGGTGGTTTCTTGTTCAGTCCATAGGCCTACATCATGTGGCAAACCGGTGAGCATGTGGCTCTATTAGTATAGGAGATACCTGAAAACATATCACACTTTTCATCATAGTGCTTTTACCAATGCATAAAATGCATGGAGAAGTCATTTCGAATGACTGGTCCTCAGTGTTGTGAGAACGATGACTGGTTAAAATTTTTGGTGGTTTCTTGTTCAGTCCATAGGCCTACATCATGTGGCAAACCGGTGAGCATGTGGCTCTATTAGTATAGGAGATACCTGAAAACATATCACACTTTTCATCATAGTGCTTTTACCAATGCATAAAATGCATGGAGAAGTCATTTCGAATGACTGGTCCTCAGTGTTGTGAGAACGATGACTGGTTAAAATTTTTGGTGGTTTCTTGTTCAGTCCATAGGCCTACATCATGTGGCAAACCGGTGAGCATGTGGCTCTATTAGTATAGGAGATACCTGAAAACATATCACACTTTTCATCATAGTGCTTTTACCAATGCATAAAATGCATGGAGAAGTCATTTCGAATGACTGGTCCTCAGTGTTGTGAGAACGATGACTGGTTAAAATTTTTGGTGGTTTCTTGTTCAGTCCATAGGCCTACATCATGTGGCAAACCGGTGAGCATGTGGCTCTATTAGTATAGGAGATACCTGAAAACATATCACACTTTTCATCATAGTGCTTTTACCAATGCATAAAATGCATGGAGAAGTCATTTCGAATGACTGGTCCTCAGTGTTGTGAGAACGATGACTGGTTAAAATTTTTGGTGGTTTCTTGTTCAGTCCATAGGCCTACATCATGTGGCAAACCGGTGAGCATGTGGCTCTATTAGTATAGGAGATACCTGAAAACATATCACACTTTTCATCATAGTGCTTTTACCAATGCATAAAATGCATGGAGAAGTCATTTCGAATGACTGGTCCTCAGTGTTGTGAGAACGATGACTGGTTAAAATTTTTGGTGGTTTCTTGTTCAGTCCATAGGCCTACATCATGTGGCAAACCGGTGAGCATGTGGCTCTATTAGTATAGGAGATACCTGAAAACATATCACACTTTTCATCATAGTGCTTTTACCAATGCATAAAATGCATGGAGAAGTCATTTCGAATGACTGGTCCTCAGTGTTGTGAGAACGATGACTGGTTAAAATTTTTGGTGGTTTCTTGTTCAGTCCATAGGCCTACATCATGTGGCAAACCGGTGAGCATGTGGCTCTATTAGTATAGGAGATACCTGAAAACATATCACACTTTTCATCATAGTGCTTTTACCAATGCATAAAATGCATGGAGAAGTCATTTCGAATGACTGGTCCTCAGTGTTGTGAGAACGATGACTGGTTAAAATTTTTGGTGGTTTCTTGTTCAGTCCATAGGCCTACATCATGTGGCAAACCGGTGAGCATGTGGCTCTATTAGTATAGGAGATACCTGAAAACATATCACACTTTTCATCATAGTGCTTTTACCAATGCATAAAATGCATGGAGAAGTCATTTCGAATGACTGGTCCTCAGTGTTGTGAGAACGATGACTGGTTAAAATTTTTGGTGGTTTCTTGTTCAGTCCATAGGCCTACATCATGTGGCAAACCGGTGAGCATGTGGCTCTATTAGTATAGGAGATACCTGAAAACATATCACACTTTTCATCATAGTGCTTTTACCAATGCATAAAATGCATGGAGAAGTCATTTCGAATGACTGGTCCTCAGTGTTGTGAGAACGATGACTGGTTAAAATTTTTGGTGGTTTCTTGTTCAGTCCATAGGCCTACATCATGTGGCAAACCGGTGAGCATGTGGCTCTATTAGTATAGGAGATACCTGAAAACATATCACACTTTTCATCATAGTGCTTTTACCAATGCATAAAATGCATGGAGAAGTCATTTCGAATGACTGGTCCTCAGTGTTGTGAGAACGATGACTGGTTAAAATTTTTGGTGGTTTCTTGTTCAGTCCATAGGCCTACATCATGTGGCAAACCGGTGAGCATGTGGCTCTATTAGTATAGGAGATACCTGAAAACATATCACACTTTTCATCATAGTGCTTTTACCAATGCATAAAATGCATGGAGAAGTCATTTCGAATGACTGGTCCTCAGTGTTGTGAGAACGATGACTGGTTAAAATTTTTGGTGGTTTCTTGTTCAGTCCATAGGCCTACATCATGTGGCAAACCGGTGAGCATGTGGCTCTATTAGTATAGGAGATACCTGAAAACATATCACACTTTTCATCATAGTGCTTTTACCAATGCATAAAATGCATGGAGAAGTCATTTCGAATGACTGGTCCTCAGTGTTGTGAGAACGATGACTGGTTAAAATTTTTGGTGGTTTCTTGTTCAGTCCATAGGCCTACATCATGTGGCAAACCGGTGAGCATGTGGCTCTATTAGTATAGGAGATACCTGAAAACATATCACACTTTTCATCATAGTGCTTTTACCAATGCATAAAATGCATGGAGAAGTCATTTCGAATGACTGGTCCTCAGTGTTGTGAGAACGATGACTGGTTAAAATTTTTGGTGGTTTCTTGTTCAGTCCATAGGCCTACATCATGTGGCAAACCGGTGAGCATGTGGCTCTATTAGTATAGGAGATACCTGAAAACATATCACACTTTTCATCATAGTGCTTTTACCAATGCATAAAATGCATGGAGAAGTCATTTCGAATGACTGGTCCTCAGTGTTGTGAGAACGATGACTGGTTAAAATTTTTGGTGGTTTCTTGTTCAGTCCATAGGCCTACATCATGTGGCAAACCGGTGAGCATGTGGCTCTATTAGTATAGGAGATACCTGAAAACATATCACACTTTTCATCATAGTGCTTTTACCAATGCATAAAATGCATGGAGAAGTCATTTCGAATGACTGGTCCTCAGTGTTGTGAGAACGATGACTGGTTAAAATTTTTGGTGGTTTCTTGTTCAGTCCATAGGCCTACATCATGTGGCAAACCGGTGAGCATGTGGCTCTATTAGTATAGGAGATACCTGAAAACATATCACACTTTTCATCATAGTGCTTTTACCAATGCATAAAATGCATGGAGAAGTCATTTCGAATGACTGGTCCTCAGTGTTGTGAGAACGATGACTGGTTAAAATTTTTGGTGGTTTCTTGTTCAGTCCATAGGCCTACATCATGTGGCAAACCGGTGAGCATGTGGCTCTATTAGTATAGGAGATACCTGAAAACATATCACACTTTTCATCATAGTGCTTTTACCAATGCATAAAATGCATGGAGAAGTCATTTCGAATGACTGGTCCTCAGTGTTGTGAGAACGATGACTGGTTAAAATTTTTGGTGGTTTCTTGTTCAGTCCATAGGCCTACATCATGTGGCAAACCGGTGAGCATGTGGCTCTATTAGTATAGGAGATACCTGAAAACATATCACACTTTTCATCATAGTGCTTTTACCAATGCATAAAATGCATGGAGAAGTCATTTCGAATGACTGGTCCTCAGTGTTGTGAGAACGATGACTGGTTAAAATTTTTGGTGGTTTCTTGTTCAGTCCATAGGCCTACATCATGTGGCAAACCGGTGAGCATGTGGCTCTATTAGTATAGGAGATACCTGAAAACATATCACACTTTTCATCATAGTGCTTTTACCAATGCATAAAATGCATGGAGAAGTCATTTCGAATGACTGGTCCTCAGTGTTGTGAGAACGATGACTGGTTAAAATTTTTGGTGGTTTCTTGTTCAGTCCATAGGCCTACATCATGTGGCAAACCGGTGAGCATGTGGCTCTATTAGTATAGGAGATACCTGAAAACATATCACACTTTTCATCATAGTGCTTTTACCAATGCAT